>NC_134354.1:685978636-686278636 GCF_048569485.1 Anomaloglossus baeobatrachus
TTTTGTATAGTTTCATGTACATGCATCTAAATATTCCATTTTTGTGTCGGACCTTTCAAAGAGCTGGGTCAGAAAAAGCTATATGTGGCATTTTACAAATTGGCTTTGCAGTAGAAACCAGTAAAAAAGTCAAGTGATGTCTAATTTTGTTTTGAGAGCAATTGTAATACAAAAAGATTGATCCTAATGCCATGGAAAAATGGAAACCCATTCTAAAGCCTCCATCACATGTCCCTGTTTAAACATGTACGTGACAATAATGTTTCAGGTGACATCAGGTTTTGGACCAGTGTCATCCATGTGTCCGATTTTACCATCAGTGTGTCATCTGTGTGTTAGTCATGTGTTTGATTTTACCATCTGTGTGTCATCCATGTGTCATCTGTGTGTCCGATTTTACCATCCGTGTGTCATCTGTGTGTCCGATTTTACCATCCGTGTGTCATCTGTGTGTCCGATTTTACCATCCGTGTGTCATCTGTGTGTCCGATTTTACCATCCGTGTGTCATCTGTGTGTCCGATTTTACCATCGGTGTGTCATCTGTGTGTCCGATTTTACCATCCGTGTGTCATTTTACCATCCATGTGTCATCTGTGTGTCCAATTTTACCATTCATGTGTCATCCATGTGTCATCCGTGAGTCTGATTTTTCCATCCATGTGTTATCTGTGTGTCATCTGTGTCATTCATGTGTCATCCGTGTGTCTGATTTTACCATCCTTGTGTCATCCATGTGTCATCTGTGTGTCCGATTTTATCATTCTTGTGTCATCCGTGTGTCACCTGTGTGTCTGATTTTACCATCCTTGTGTCATCCGTGTGTCACCTGTGTGTCTGATTTTGCCATCTTTGTGTCATCCATGTGTCTGATTTTTCCATGCTTGTGTCATCCATGTGTCATCTGTGTGTCATTCATGTGTCATCCACATGTCCAATTTTACCATTCATGTGTCATCCATGTGTCATCCGTGTGTCCGATTGTATCATCTGTGTGTCATCCATGTGTCCGATTTTACTATCCGTGTGTCATCCGTGTGTCCGATTGTATCATCTGTGTGTCATCCATGTGTCCGATTTTACTATCCGTGTGTCATCAGTGCTTTTTAACAAACAGATAAACAAATAAATAAATTACAAAGCTGTTCACAAACTTCGCAATGTTAAATGTGTACAGCACATAGAGCACACACTGATGCCATCCATGTGCTATACGTGTTTTTCACAGACCCATAGATTTGCATTGGCCCTTTTCATCCTTGATACCGTAAAAAATGGACACGCTTCATCTGTTTTGCCAGGACATATGATCCATGTAAAAACACGGACATACGAAAAGCACCATAACTTATACTGGGTACGTGGAGTATCCGTGAAGAAAAACGGATACAACAGGTGCGTGCCTCATGGACGTCTGAATGAGGCCTAAAGGGTTTAATCCAGATTCTGCTCAATATAAAGCAAAGTGAGTGATGTTTTAAAGGGAAGTTTAAAATGGAAATTCTGATTGGCTGTACCAAAAACTAACTTTTTGCGTGATCTAGTGTAAAGCTGGCCGCACATTAGGGATTTTACATTGCTAGTTGTCCACACTTGATCTGGTTATAGATGATAATGTCATTAATTACAGAGAAAAATGCAGATGGCTTTCTGCACAGATGTTTGAGTAGTTGTTCTTTTGGTTGTTATGGCAGATTTCTTGAATGTTATATTGACTACATCCGGAAAGAAGCCAAAAATATTCAACGCATCAGAACGTGTGTTGACAGATATTGCTTCCGGTTACATTCTGACACAACTGATGTCATGTTAAGGGGCCATCCGATGAAAGTAGAGAATTAACGTGGCTCGCACTTTAGATAGCTGTCAGTCTAAAGCTACTCCCTACAAACCTTCATCCACATGCATGCTCCTGTTGGCTTAGTGTGCATATGTTCTCTATAGGAAGAGTGGAGTAAGCTCTTGCTAAAACATCTCTGGTGGTGTTTTAGTGTCTTAAAGAACAAAGCATTAGACATGTGGAATTCCAACATGCTGGTCCTTTTTACATCCAAAAATTTGCCATCGTGGAAGAGTCAGGACACCTCATAAACATAAGTTGGCTGCTTCCAGTGAAATGGCAAAGTCTGCAGAAATTCATCTAATATGTATCTACTATGTATGGCCACCTTCTTTCAGATGCGATTACTATTAAAGCCCTGACCATCACCACCTCCAGGTCAGGGCGACGTCAGCAGCGTGCACAGGTCAGCTGATTACACTGCTGACGTTACTCCTCGGCGCCTCATGGGTGGCAGAAGTTTTTTTGTGGTAAGGGCTTCAATGGAGCTGAAGACACCAAAGACTTATTGTAATTAAAAGAAAGGGCAAAGAAATTTTTAGTACACTTTATGGGCAGTGGAATTTATAGTGACAGTATGGGGAGCGATGAGGGAGTGTATACGGACACAGTATGGGGAGTAAAGATGAGAGGAATTTGAGGACACAGTATTGGCAGCAAGGGGGGGTGAAATTGAAGACAGTATGAGGAGTGGTGGAGGGGTAACTTGAGGACACAGCATGGGGAGTGAGGGGGGGAATGTATAGGGAGACAGTATGGGGAGGGAAGGGTGAGTGTACACGGACACACTATGGAGAGCAAGGGGGGAGGAATTTGAAGACACAGTAATCAGACCAAGGGGGGAAATTGTGGACACAGTATGAGAAGTGAGAAGGGGGGAATTTGAAGACACAGCATGGGAAGTGAAAGGGTGGGATGGGTGCAGACATAGTATAGGAAGGGAGGGGATAAATTTGATGACAAAGTATGGGGAGCAACAGGGGTAATATATGTGGACACAGTAAGAGGAGTGAGGGGCAATGTATTTTTACACAGTATGGGGAGTGAGGGTGGGATGAGTACAGAAGTAGTGAAGAGACAGTATGCAATGAGAAAATATGATTGGCCACACAATCAAGATGCTGGGTAGTGTGGGGGGGGGGGGGGGCAGTATGGAGAGAAGGCAGCATGGAGGGGGGAAGTGTGAGACCACAGCAGGCATGAGACAGTATGCCAAGGATGGGGAGTATGATGACGGAGCCCAATATAGAAACTGCACAGTATAAGTTGGCACAGTGTGAGAGAACAGTGTGAAGAGGAGGTCCAGTATAGAAAATAGTGGGCAGTGTGAAGGGCATATACTACAAGAGAGGGACAACAAAAAAATGTACAGCTCACTGTTGGACGTAGATCATTCATGAAGCATGAACCATTCCACAAAAAATTTTTTTCTTGAATAAGGACGTTTTGTTGCTGGAATTTTTCTTTGCAATTACCCTCAGAGAGGGACAGTATGTGCATCATATTTTGTGAGGGGAACACAATGAGGATCAATGATTTATTCAGGCTCACAGTGTAGGGCAGATATTTTTTATTTCGGAACATTATATAGACTCTCCTATTTTTAAAGATATCATGCTTGGATTTGGTACAGAGGAGATGGAAGTCTGCAGAGATGAGCTGTGAATGTGAAAAGTCATCATGATGTGGCGCCCTTGAGGCTTCAGTCGCCACAGGGTACTGCACCTCACTTAGGTAGTAGTATTCATTCCGGGTAAGGAGGAGGTTCATTGTCGGTATGATCACATTTCATCCATACACACAGCTTAGTTGCTAGCCACTGGGGCTGGCTTGGGTAGATGTTGGAGGTGACCATCATGAGAACGGGACTTTCCACTCACTAGTTAGCACCTGGGCGTGGAGCTACACAGGGGGGAAGAAGGAGCAACATTCACACATAGTCAGTCCGCTTAGGACAGGCAAGGAGTCAAGTCGGGACCTCGGTCCAGGCAACATCACATCGCTGAGGAAGGAAGCTAAAAGGGGTGCCCGCGGCTTGGATATGGAAGCTCAACCCGGGCCTTCTAAATCTGGGGTGGAGGAAACTCTGGGAGAAAGGCTCATCCTTCACTACATCGGCGGTGACCTCCGAATTATCTGGGATTGACTGAGGCCCATCATGGTCCAAGGGGGGACGAAATTACAGTTAGTAAAGAACTTGAATCGCAATTCCTGGTGTCGTTCCCATCCTTGCCGGCACCGGCGCCCCGTGCTCCGGAGCCATCAGCTACTACTTCCACCATTATCCTCCCTGGGGCCTAGCTCTACCTGTGGAGAGCTGCAACATCCGAGCAGCGTTACTATCAGCCCCAGAAGAGAGAGACCTTCCGCAGCGGCAGTTCCCCTCATAGCTGCATACCATAGGTGGCAACATGAGACAACTACTCCCTTCAACCCCCAACCCCTCCATCCTCTTTAGTTACACCAATGGGGTCACGGAACTGGGCTAGGTCCCCATGACAAACCCAAACATCACCGGTCCGGTGACAAGTGGTGAATCCAGAGACCCCGTGGGTGCATCAATGACATCTGGGCAAGATGAAGAAAAGAACGACTGAAATCAGAGACAACTTCATCTATAAGGTACCTGGATGTAAATGATTATTTGTGATACTGACTAGTTCTCATCAGTATTGTGGTTCCTGTATGAGTGGAGCGGCACTCATGGCCGCTCCACTCATATGTGATTTTCATACTTACAGATATGTGACAACCTGCTTCCTATTTGTTTTTTTTCAGTGTTTTCATGAACATCGAGAGAATTAGGAAGAGTAGCTCGTTGGCACGTGACTGTAAAGAGTGCTTTACACGCTGCGACATTGCTAGCGATAGCTAGCGATGTTGTGCGCGATAGCACCCGCCCCCGTCGTTCGTGCGTCATTTGGTGATCGCTGCCGTAGCGAACATTATCGCTACGGCAGCGTCACATGCACATACCTATTGAGCGATGTCGCTGTGACCGCCGAACAATCCCTCCTTCAAGGGGGAGGTGCGTTCGGCGTCATAGCAACGTAACTGCGGCATCACTAAGCAGCCGCCCAATAGCAGAGGAGTGGCGGAGATGAGCAGCCGGAACATGCCGCCCACCTACTTCCTTCCTCATTGTCGGAGGATGCAGGTAAGGAGATGTTCGTCGTTCCTGCGGTGTCACACATAGCGATGTGTGATGCCGCAGGAATGACGAACAACCAGCGGCATGCACCACCAACGATATTATGAAAAGGAGCGATGTGTCAACAATCAATGATTTTTGACGCTTTTGCGATTGTTGATGTTCGCTCCTAGGTGTCACACACTGCGATGTCGCTAACGGCGCCGGATGTGCGTCACTAACAACGTGATATCCCAACAATATATCGTTAGCGATGTCGCAGCGTGAAAAGCACCCTTAAGTGTGGAAAAGGCATATGAATGATTGTTCACATGACAACTACTAAAATCGCTTAGACCCGGGTACCAGAAAACCTAGATGCACCTCTGATTAACCTGCAGACTGACCCCATATCTGCAGGTTAATGGTATTTGAGGACATGACAGGTTCCCTTTAAAAAGTAATTTCCAATAATATCCTTCTATGGTTTTCTCCCTTAAGGTTAGGTATACAATTACTATATAAAAATTTTAAAGAGTTATTCCCATTGCTGCATTTCATGGCAAAGAAGTGAGTAACTGCTTCTAGGTCCCGGCCATCAGAGGCAGGATAGGAATCAGACAATTGCTGCTATAGAAATGAATGGGAGCTACAGAAAAAAGTGGAACACAGTGAGCTATATGTACAGCTTGTATTCATAGTGCTGCCTCTGGTTGCCGGGACCTAGAAGCAGTTGTATGCATCTAAGTCATAAAAGGCAGAGACGGAAATAACCCCTTTACTACTGGCACAATACAACTATCCAGAGGACTTTAATCTGAGATGTATTGGTCGAAATTATTAGTCATATTATGATGGCTATGGCCGGTATCATTTGGGTATTTTGCATCAGTATTTGTAAGACAAAACCAGGAATGGAGCTTGAATACAGGAAAACTGTAATGAGAAGATTTCCACCTCTCTAGACGCTCTCGTGGCTTTGGTTTACAAATACTGATGCAAAATACTTACTGAAATATGCAGTAGTGAATGTGTCCTTACAGTCCTCAGAAATATGCAAATGGTTCTTAAAAGGCTGCCTTTAATTAAAAAATCATTAGTATAATACAGTATATCCCAAAAGTGAGTACACCCCTCACATTTTTATATATATTTTATTATATCTTTTCATGGGACAACACTGAAGATCTGACGCTATGACACAATGTAAAGTAGTCAGTATACAGCTTGTATGACAGTGTAAATTTGGTGTGTCCTCTAAATAACTCAACAAACAGCCATTAATGTCTAAACTACTGGCAACAAAATTGAGTACACCCCTAAGTGTAAATGACCAAATTGTGCCCAAAGTGTCAGTATTTTGTGTAGCCACCATTATTTTCAAGCACTGCCTTAACTCTCTTGGACATGGAGTTCACTAGAGCTTCCAAGGAGCCATTAGAATCCTCTTCAACTCTATGTTGACATCACGGAGATGGTGAAAGTTAGAGACCTTGCTCCTTCTTCTGTTTGAGGATGACCCACAAATGCTCAATAGGGTTTAGGTCTGGAGACATGCTTGGCCAGTCTAGCACCTTTACCCTTAGCTTATTTAGCAAGGCAGAGGCCATCATGGAGGTGTGTTTGGGGTTGTTAACATGTTGGAATACTGCTCTGTGGTTCCGTTTCTGAAGGCATCATGCTTTGCTTCAATTTGTGACAGAACATGTTGGCATTCATGGTTCCCTCACTCTACTGTAGCTCCCCACAGCCGGCAGCACTCATGCAGCCCCAAACCCTGACACTTCTACCACCATGACTGTAGGCAGGACACACTTATCTTTGTACTCATCACCTGTTTTCCGCGTATACACTTGACATAATTTAAATCAAATAAGTTTATCATGGTCTCATCAGACCACAGCTCATGGTTCCAGTAATCCATGTCCTTAGTCGAATTGTCTTTAGAAAAACTGTTTGTGGGCTTTCTTGTGCATCATCTTTAGAACAGGTTTCATTTTGAGACATCAGCCATGCAGACCATTCTGATGAAATGTGCAACATGTGTTTTGAACACGGACATGCTGACCCACTCCTCCTTTAACCTCTGCAGCAATGCTGGCAGCACTCATATGTCTATTTTGGAAAGACAACCTCTGGATATGACGCTGAACACGTGCATTCAACTTCTTTGATCAACCATGGCGAGGTCTGTTCTGAGTGGAGCCTGTCTTGTTAAACCGCTGTATGCTCTTGGCCATGGTGCTTCAGCTCAGTTTCAGAGTGTTGGCCATCTACTTATAGCCTAGGCCAGCTTTATGTGAAGCAACAATTCTTTTTTCATATCATCAGATGATTATTTGCCATGAGGAGCCATGTTGAACTTCCAGTGACTAGAATGAGACAGTGTGTGAGTGATAACATTAAATTTATCACACCTGCTCCCCATTCACACCTGAAGCCTTGTAATAATACTGAGTTACATGACACTGGGGAGGGAAAATGGCTAACTAGGCACAATTTGGGCATTTTCACTTAGGGGTGTACTCACTTTCATTGTCAGCGGTTTAGACATTAATGGCTGTGTGTTGAGTTATTTAGAAGACACTACATTTACACCTGTTATACGAGCTGTACACTGACTACTGTACATTGTATCATAGTGTCATATCTTCAGTGGCCATTATACAGCATGGAGAGGTGTGTGACCATTATTCTGTATGTGTGTCGGGGTCAAGTTGAGGATGATACTGTGTTGGGGTCAACATACTTTTCTGGAGTAATTGAGGGTTAGGTTCAGTAGGGTCATCATACTGTGCGTGTGGAGAGTACTGTGGGAGAATTCACTGTGGGGCATCACACAGCTTTTCTGGGACACTTTTGTTGGGTCATACTTTATGGGTGCAAGGAAAGGGGATTCTCTTCAATAAGAGGAAAATTACTTTTTAAGGGCTGTAAAGTTGTCACATGTTCTTATGTGACCCAGACGACTATTAGTTTATTTATTTTGGAGGGGAGAGGGGCCCTATTAGAATTTCTGCTATGGGGGCCCCATGATTTCTATGTACGCCCCTGGTATATATATGAACAGCAATTCTCTTATTTACATTTCCTGTAATCACGTGATAACTTTATTATGTCTTAAGCCAACACTTGTGATATCTAGAGATAAAAGTCCTTGTGTTAAATAGATCATTATTACTTGGGTCAACAGCGCACTTCACAGCCACATAGCAAGGCAAGGTCTTATCACAAGGGGAAGGTCCCATGTTTGAACTAGTTGTATGATTGTATTAGGTGGTCACTTGGCTAGTAAACCAGTAATTATGAGGCATTTATAGTACTTACTAGCATAAAATACGGACTGTAAACCTTTAATATATGATTTACGTCAATATTATACAGAACATAAAATCCGGCACTGAGAAACACTCCATAAAAGCCCAAACTTTCTGTATTCAGGTTAAAACTACACCATATCGGCATTACAGTCAGAACCAGAAGAACGGCACATTTTAGGTGAGCACACGGTAAAGGCCCTCATACACATCTGCGGGGGTCGGATGACATTAGAGTGAATATGGGGACTTCTGACTCTTCTATAACAGATGAAATCAGGAGAGAGAAGGATTCGGCACAACCAGTTTCTGACAGCCATTCTTTTTTTCCTCTTTGAAACCCATTTGCTAGCAGTCCTATCAGACAAAGCCAAGGAGCACTTAACGGACCCGAGCATTCTCAAAGAGATGGGGGGTTTTAGTAGCCATGACTAAGATTTGCTCACCCAAAACTTGTATTACTGCTAGAGTTGAGCGAGTACCTATTTGTACTCGCTGTACTCACATAAAAATCTCGCAAAGTAACGAGTAACCCAAATGCCGTACTATTCGTGCGAGTAGCGAATAGTGCGGAATTCGGATTACTCGTTACATTGCGAGTTTTCCCCATTGACTTGCATTGCACATGCTATTCGGAATGAATATGCGAGTAGTAGACAGTACTCGTTATGAGTATATCGAGAACGAATAGTTAGGTACTCGCTCAACTCTAATTACAAGGACTTTTACTGTAACCCCTCTGTGGCATAGTTTTAGTCTGATGAATTAAATTTAGGAATTTTTATGTAACCTCTTTTCCAATGCTGGTTTTACGCTTCGTATTCTGGACTTATTGTTTACTCTCGTTGGTCCTTGGGTTTTTGCAGGAATTATCTTTAAAAAAGCATATACGAGACTGGATAATTTTCCAGAACTCATTGTCATAACTAAGTGGGTAGGTGATAGTTTTTAAAAGGCTAAGTACACACTTGGTTTCAGAACTTTGTTGAATTAGTATATGTGAAGAAAGCTCAAAGCATATACTTTAACGTTCCCATAGACTCCCATTTACCAGTCAACAGTCTAAATAGTGTCTTCTGGCCTCTGTCTGGGTGTTATATATCTACATGTAGCTTCTGCAGCTGTATGGTAATGTGCAGTGAGCAAAGGTCAGCACAAATAACGTACAGCGGGGAGTATACTTATCTTACAATGGGTCCCAATAGTGGACGGATGGCAGTGTGTCCATCCTGACTGTGGCCAGTGTCATTAAGGAATAACGTTTGGAACTCCATTCTATGTCTGAACTGGGTGCAAAAAACCTAAAAAACATCACTATGGGGAGATAAGGTATGCACACCAGTGACTATGGAAGGGGAATACATGGAATAGCAGAAACTGCTGTGTGAATACTGACATGAAAAATTCAATAGCTATTAGTAAGAATGAAATGTGAAAAATGGAACCTGCATTACTGCCATGAATATATGAATAAAGAGAAATTTAGCTACTGAATTGATCAATGCAGAAGAGCCCCAACACTACGCCAAAGTATTTCTCTACGTTGGGGTCCCTAGCTTGTGTGTGTCCTCTCATGCAGTTAAAAAACTTACCGTGTATGGGACGCTGAGACCCAGGCTATATATACGATGTGGATTGGCAATAGGTGTGTGTGGGGAGGGTTCACAAACGAAAAACTACTAACATTAAGGAATAACGTTTGGAACTCCATTCTATGTCTGAACTGGGTGCAAAAAACCTAAAAAACATCACTATGGGGAGATAAGGTATGCACACCAGTGACTATGGAAGGGGAATACATGGAATAGCAGAAACTGCTGTGTGAATACTGACATGAAAAATTCAATAGCTATTAGTAAGAATGAAATGTGAAAAATGGAACCTGCATTACTGCCATGAATATATGACATAGAATGGAGTTCCAAACGTTATTCCTTAATGTTAGTAGTTTTTCGTTTGTGAACCCTCCCCACACACACCTATTGCCAATCCACATCGTATATATAGCCTGGGTCTCAGCGTCCCATACACGGTAAGTTTTTTAACTGCATGAGAGGACACACACAAGCTAGGGACCCCAACGTAGAGAAATACTTTGGCGTAGTGTTGGGGCTCTTCTGCATTGATCAATTCAGTAGCTAAATTTCTCTTTATTCATATATTCATGGCAGTAATGCAGGTTCCATTTTTCACATTTCATTCTTACTAATAGCTATTGAATTTTTCATGTCAGTATTCACACAGCAGTTTCTGCTATTCCATGTATTCCCCTTCCATAGTCACTGGTGTGCATACCTTATCTCCCCATAGTGATGTTTTTTAGGTTTTTTGCACCCAGTTCAGACATAGAATGGAGTTCCAAACGTTATTCCTTAATGTTAGTAGTTTTTCGTTTGTGAACCCTCCCCACACACACCTATTGCCAATCCACATCGTATATATAGCCTGGGTCTCAGCGTCCCATACACGGTAAGTTTTTTAACTGCATGAGAGGACACACACAAGCTAGGGACCCCAACGTAGAGAAATACTTTGGCGTAGTGTTGGGGCTCTTCTGCATTGATCAATTCAGTAGCTAAATTTCTCTTTATTCATATATTCATGGCAGTAATGCAGGTTCCATTTTTCACATTTCATTCTTACTAATAGCTATTGAATTTTTCATGTCAGTATTCACACAGCAGTTTCTGCTATTCCATGTATTCCCCTTCCATAGTCACTGGTGTGCATACCTTATCTCCCCATAGTGATGTTTTTTAGGTTTTTTGCACCCAGTTCAGACATAGAATGGAGTTCCAAACGTTATTCCTTAATGTTAGTAGTTTTTCGTTTGTGAACCCTCCCCACACACACCTATTGCCAATCCACATCGTATATATAGCCTGGGTCTCAGCGTCCCATACACGGTAAGTTTTTTAACTGCATGAGAGGACACACACAAGCTAGGGACCCCAACGTAGAGAAATACTTTGGCGTAGTGTTGGGGCTCTTCTGCATTGATCAATTCAGTAGCTAAATTTCTCTTTATTCATATATTCATGGCAGTAATGCAGGTTCCATTTTTCACATTTCATTCTTACTAATAGCTATTGAATTTTTCATGTCAGTATTCACACAGCAGTTTCTGCTATTCCATGTATTCCCCTTCCATAGTCACTGGTGTGCATACCTTATCTCCCCATTGTGGCCAGTGTCAGGCATATACCTCATCAGCAAATATACCTGACAGAGCATCATTATTGCAAGGGCTAGAGAGACACAATCGGCGCAAATCGGGTCTTACCCGGGTGGAGATTGGGTGGGAGAGGAGATAAAAGGTTGCTCACCTGGTGTCACACCCGCTAGGTGTAGCAAGCGTGACAAGGTGCATTCAGACCTCTTTGCGTCTGATGCACAACAAAAAAACACATGAATAGAGGGGCCCCAGGGACACAAAAATAACAGGAGGTCCTGGAACTAGTGAGGGGGGTAGGTGGGCACATCCTGACCTCACCTGCAACTGTCCCTTCTCTCCTCACCAGTCCCTATACAGTCTCCGAACAGAAACCTGGGACCTTTGGAAGACCCTATAGTAACCCTGACTAGTGAGGGGCAGGTGGGATTCACTAGACCTCCCGGTGCACTAACAACACACCGTGGCAACAAAGACAAATAGGGGGGAAAATTAACAACCAAAAGGATATAGCCTGAGCACAGGAACTTGACTTGCAGAACCTTCCTCAAAGGCGGCCAGGACACAAATGACTTTGTATTTTCAGCAGGGAATGCTGGATACATCACTATTTAAAGCAAAAGGGCGTGACTACAAAGTAAGTGCAGGTGATCACTCAGCAAGGAACTGCTTGGAAAGACTGCAATAGCAAAACTGGCATTTAACTACTTCAGTGCCAAGAGAAATGAAACCCATTTAAATGAAGAGATCCAGATGAGTGTCTCTAGTCCAAAGGCTGTCACTGGTCTCAACATGCAGGGAGACGATCGTGACACCTGGGGTGGTTGTGACAGACACAACCACTGTAAAGGCATGTAGAAGAGAATCCTCGTAGCTGGATGTTCAAAGGGAGTAGGAGGTGACCGCGATGCCGTATGATGTATCAGACTGGAAACTTCTTTAGAAAATATGGTGATTTATTTCTACGCGTTTCAGATTTATTTCTACTTGTACATCTGTGATTTCATTCTGAAGAAGGGGCTACTCTGAAACGCGTAAAAATTAATCACCATATTTTCTAAAGAAGTTTCCACTCTGGTACATCATACGGTGGTTAACCCCTTCACCTCCTCCTCCCTTTGAATATGACAGAGCATCCACACAATCTGCACTTTGCCTCTCCGTATTAACCCTTTAATGGGTTTTTACTGCTTTAAACTATCTAGTTTTGTCACAAACGTCACAAGGCGTCCTGCTGCCGAGATCCCCAGAAATCAGTGGTAATCTTTGGGCAACCGGGCAGCAAGTTTTCCGTTACCTTGTAGCACCATCGCAAAGCAAATAATACTTTAATTGTGTTCAATGGACCTTCCATGTAATAGGGGGACGCTCTTCGTAGCCACTTCTCAGTATGGCTCCTTGAGGAGGTTTTCTGAATTGAAGCCCCCACCTTTAATAAAACATAATATTCTAAAATTGTATTTGGATAGAGCTTTTCTAAACCAGATAACCCCCAGAATATTTGAGATGCTCTAAACTTATTTATTAGCAATGCACTTTGCACGTATCTTATTTTTTCTACGTTTTGCTCTGGTTACAAAATTAAACGTAAAATGTGATTATTTGCTATTTTAAGCTTATTTGAACGTTACTAGGAAATAAGCCTTTGCATGCTATGATGGAGAATCATTTACTTTTGCTGTCTTCTTCCACTGAACAGGAAATAACATTGTACGGCTACTGAAAGGCTCGACAGGAAGACATTCACTGCAGATATCAGGCGCAGGACAAATTGCATGTACCCTGCCACTTAAGTATCTACAGATTGTTCATACTCTGCAGACAAATATATTAAATTCCTCCAGTGTATGGGAACATTTCTCCATATTTTTCCATACTGTCATGACATGCTCATTTCTGTTTATATTATGTCTATATGTTAAAGAGAAAGCGGCTGAACATTGGAGCGCAAGTTATAGTAAACTATTATCATAAAGTAGATGAACAGGGGAGAATCCACGGGTCTAGACACTGGTTTATATTCCTTTCAAAGGTTATTTTCTTACAGGGGAAGATTGTAGGGTCATCAGGATAAAGAATCAGGATACGTTGAATCCCACTCTTTTGACAAACAAGACAGGAAAAGTCGGCATAATTCATCCGTAAGAAATCCTGGAATGATCATTGATAGTACAAAGCTCAGAAGGTTTTTATAATTCTGTATTTTAATGAATTGAACAAATAGAGACAAGATTTTAAGAAGAACGGTATGTTCGATTCCATGTAAAGATATTGCTGGACTTTTCTTTCAAAGAACTATATGAGCATATAAATAGGGATGATCAAATACCTCAAATATTCGGCTTCGCGAATATTTTCCGAATAGGTTGCCACTATTCGCGAATATTCGATGCGCAATGTAAGTCTATAGGAAACCCGAATAACAACTATTCGGAACTATTCTGGCTTCCCATAGACTTACATTGTGCATCGAATATTCGCATAGCGGTGAGTTATTCGTCGAATATTTGCGAAGCCGAATATTTGAGGTAATCGATCATCCCTACATATAAATAATTTGGGTTTGAAACCCTGCTGTCAAATTCCCTTTAAAGAGAACCTGTCACCAGATTTGGTGACTATAAGCTGCGGCCACCCCCACTGGGCTCTGATATACAATATTCTTAGACTAACATCCTCCATAATACGAACCTCACACCTCCATCTACAAGACTTTACTCATGCCGCACCAGTTTTTTGGAATGCACTACCCCAAAGAATGCGACTAATATCCAGCCCCCAAGTTTTTAAGCGTACATTATAAACACATCTTTTCAGACAAGCTTATCATCATAACTTACTAACCTAAAGGGGGTGTTACATGCAGCGATATCGCTAGCGATATCGCTGGTGAAAGCACCCGCCCTCGTCGTTTGTGCGTCACGAGCAAATCGCTGCCCTTGGCGCACAAAGTCGCTTGGAGTCGTCACACGGACTTACCTGCCTAGCGACGTTGCTGTTTCCGGCGAACCGCCTCCTTTCTAAGGGGGGGCGGTTCGTTCGGCGTCACAGCAGCGTCACTAAGCGGCCGCCCAATAGAAGCGGAGGGGCGGAGATGAGCTGGACATAACATCCCGCCCACCTCCTTCCTTCTTTCAGCATTGCCGGCGGCCACAGGTAAGCTGTAGTTCGTCGTTCCCGGGGTGTCACACGTAGCGATGTGTGCTGCCTCGGGAACGATGAACAACCTGCATCCTCCACAATCAACGATTTTTTGAAAAGGAACGACGTGTCAACGATGGACGATAAGGTGAGTATTCTCCATCGTTAACAGTCGCTCCTTGCTGTCACACTCAACGACGTCGCTAACAATGCCGGATGTGCATCATGGAATTCGTGACCCCGGCGATATATCGTTAGATACGTTGTTGCGTGTAATGGAGCCTTAACTCTCACCTGTCTCACCTTCTAAAATGCTATTCATAACCTTCTCTCTCCGATTTCTGTTCTCACATCCTACATACAACTAATAGCACGTAAGGGCACCCAAAAGGTTACTGTCTACTAACCAGATCATTCATCTTTATATGTAACCAATAAACTAGCATAATGATGGTCGGACCAGATACTACAAGTATGCTTCACCTTTTTTGTCCCCCTGTTTCCCCAAAGATTGTAAGCTAACCAGATCATTCATCTTTATATGTAACCAATAAACTAGCATAACAATGGCCAGCCAGATCTACAAGTGTGCTTCACCTTTTGTGTCCCCCTGTTTCCCCATAGATTGTAAGCTTTCGAGCAGGGCCCTCATTCCTACTGTAGCTGCTGAATTATGTGCTATTTTGTTTTGTTTTTGTCTGTACAAGCCCCCACCTGATTGTAAAGTGCTGCGGAATATGTTGGTGCTATATAAATAAACTTTATTATTAATATTATTATTCTAACATGCTGTATATAAGAGTCCAGGCCGCTGTGTAGAGTGTAAAAATGACTTTATAATACTCACCTAAACTGTCAGTACGGTGCAGATGGGTCAGATGGGTGTCTCCGTTCTTCAGGTGCTGCGCCTCCTCTTTCGGCCATCTTTGCCCTCTTTCTTCTGAAGCCGGGGTGCATCCTACCTCAGGCACTCTCGCTGGCATTCTGCTCATGCGCACTACAATAGTTTGATCTGCTCAGGGCAGATCAAAGTGTGCATGCGCAGGACCTCAATGCCTGCCTGTGTGCATGACGTAGGATGCTTCATGCACCCCGGCTTCAGAAGATGGAG
This sequence comes from Anomaloglossus baeobatrachus, assembly GCF_048569485.1. Taxonomy (NCBI): domain Eukaryota; kingdom Metazoa; phylum Chordata; class Amphibia; order Anura; family Aromobatidae; genus Anomaloglossus; species Anomaloglossus baeobatrachus. Next base: position 685,994,347 of record NC_134354.1, read on the forward strand.
GACAAAGATGGCTGAAAAATGAACCTGGAGAACGGAGACACCCATCTGACCCATCTGCACCACACCGACCATTTTGGTATTATTAAGTCATTTTTACATTCTACACAGCGGCCTGGGCTCTTATATACAGCATGTTAGAATACTGTATATAAGAGCCCACTGGTGGTGGCCACAGCTTATAGTCACCAAATCGGGTGACAGGTTCCCTTTAAGAACCAGAATGGTTATATTTATTTCCTTCCAGCCTCCTTAATTTCACATCAGATCGTTGAGGTGAGCAGGTAACACGTGGCACATTATAACTGACAATTGCCTACCGGATAAAGAGAATTCTCTGCCAACAATAGGCATTGCAGATTTTTACTTGCACTTGATATTTGATATTATTACTGGCACCTGAAATATAAATTATTATTATTATTATTATCATTCAGTGCTTATATAACACCATCATATTCCACAGAGTCTTTCAGACATTATCCTAAGGGGTACTTTGCATACTACGACATCGCAGCTGCGATGTCGGTGGGGTCAAATCGAAAGTGACGCACATCCGGCATTGTTGTCGACATCGAAGTATGTGAATCCTTTTTACTACGATTAACGAGCGCAAAAGTGTTGAAATTGTATGATCGGTGTAGTGTCGGTCTTTTCCATAATGTCGCTGCAGCGACAGGTACGATGCTGTTCCTCGTTCCTGCGGCAGCACTTATCGCTGTGTATGAAGCCGCAGGAGCGAGGAACATCTTCTTACCTGCGTCCCGGCTGCAATGAGGAAGGAAGGAGGTGGGCAAGATGTTTACGTCCCGCTCATCTCCGCCCCTCTGCTTCTATTGGCCACCTGCCGTGTGACGTCACTGTGACGACGCACGACCCGCCCCCTTACGAAGGAGGCGGGTCGCCGGCCAGAGCGACGTCGCAGGGCAAGTAAGTGCATGTGAAGCTGCCGTAGCAATAATGTTTGCTACGGCAGCTATCACAAGATATCGCATGTGTGACGGGGGCGGGGACTATCGCGCTCGGCATCGCTACAATCGGCTTGCGATGTCGCAGTGTGCAAAGTACCCCTTTCTGTCCCCATTGGGGCTCACAATCTAAATTTAATATCTTTGTCTGTGGAGTGTGGGAGGAAACCAGAGAACCTGGAGGAAACCCACGCAAACACGGGGAGAACATACAAACTCCTTGCAGATGTTGTTCTTGGTGGGATTTTAACCCAGGACCTCAATATAGCTGACATTTAGTACCACAATCAGAAACATACTTCTAGACCCCAAATGGATATATTGAACAAAGGCTATGAAGTAGATATATAGTATATAGATCCACATTAGTATTTATTATAAAGTTGTATTTTAGATCATCTTATCTATTTAGATGCAAGGCACCACATACACATGATGCCAGCTGGGCATCACTGGATTAAAGAAGAAACATTTTCCATAATATAGAAAACGTATCATCCAACATCACATAGCTGTGAAATATGCTCACATGTTAAAGCTATAAAGATGATACATATTTAATTGTCATTAGACCCATTCCATCTCATTGTCTCCATGTAATCCTATGATGGCAGGGTGAGCTAATGTAACATGGCATAACATTAGTGTTAGGATTCAAAAAATTAAACATTTAGCTTTAGTTTAAAAAAAGTGAAAATCCAACAGAACCTGAAATATATGTAATAAAAAAATAACATCACTGTGTAATTACAGAGAAAAATAAAGATAAATGACGGTAAAATACTAGGATAAAATAAGGTAAAATACCAGGATCCTAACGTGATATAAAAGTAACATAAGATGATCATATTCGCAGCATGGAACTAGGAAACAGCTGCAGTCTAAAATATATCGTTTCATAGTTTTTTAGCTTTAAAAGGAACCTGTAACATTGAAAAAGCTCCTGATCTGCAGGCAGGGTGCAATAAAGCATGAGGAGCTGATCAGACTGATACACATTTTCATGGGATATATTTCAGTAAGACTTGAATAAGGCGGTGCTATTTAATGATAAGTGAATGACAGTCCTCCCTGTATGACTGTACATGCAGTGATAACTGTCAATCACTAATCAAACCACCCACCAGATATATATATACACATCAGTATACCAGGGACTTCAATGAATGAAATATAATTTATACTGACTCTTTTCCAACAAACCTATATATCTATACTGTTTGTGTATGTATGTATATATATATATATATATATATATATATATATATATATATATATATATATAAATATTTCAATCTCCTCAGCTTCTTCTCCATGCAATGCTGTCCATGAATCGAACTGCACCTACAACTTGACAAGTTCTCTTTAAAGTTGAAGAAACAAGGCTATCGAATTCAACCTATAGCCTAACATGTTGATACAGAGGAAGGAAAAAAATCCCCACAGGTTAATTGACTCATAATAGGGGACTCCTCATATGGAAATCAGATCTAGATCCCTGGATCAACGTCTAATATCCTAATCTTTTATTATTATATCAGTCAAGAAAAGCATCCAGGTCTTCCAGGACAAAATGTAGGGAATCAACCGTTACTGTGTAAGGCAAAGAGTTCTCATTTCTCTTACCGTAATGAATCTGTATATTTGTGGTTATGATTAAACCTTTGTTCCTCTAGATCAGGGGTCCCCAATCTGTTGCCTGGGAGCCAAATGTGGCTCACGAGACCATGATATGTGGCTCTTGGCTGTCAGTTATTTGCATTAGCTCCTGATCTAGCAAACAGCTATGAACTCTACAGGTGGTGAATTACAGTGTGTGGATAGCCAAATACATAGAAGAGCAGATCTGGGTGCCCATATACTGGCCCTGGGGGTTTCGGGATATTTATGGTAAGCTGAAGATAGTGGTAAGCTGGAGATACTACCGATCTGAGGAGGTGCTTGAAGCTGAATGTAGCAGTGTGGTGCGAATGCTTGATGTGAAAATACTGAATGGAAGTATTAGGGAAAACCCTGGATCTTGGGATCCTGCCTTGGTGTGACCTCTATGGAAAAACTTTGGCCGTCATTATACCAGTAATTGGAGCTCTGGTTGTCACTATTGTGAGGGATCTAGGAGCTGGATGTAGTTTGAGACCCTCCCTCAGAACTGAATGTGACTCTCAATATCAGAAAGGTTGAGTACCACTGCTCTACATGTAGAGGATGCCCCCTGGTTATCATAGCAGGCCTAAAGGTCCAGTCACACTAAGCAACTTACCAGCGATCCCAACAACGATAGGGATCACTGGTAAGTTGCTAGGAGGTTGCTGGTGAGCTGTCACACTGCGACGCTCCAGCGATCCCACCAGCAACCTGACCTGGCAGGGATCGCTGGAGCGTGGCTACACGAGTTGCTGGTGAGCTCACCAGCAACCAGTGACCAGCCCCCAGTCTCCTAGTTACAGCACACATCAGGTTAATTAACCCGATGTGTGCTGCAGCTAAATGTGCACAGAGCAGGGAGCAGCGCACACTGAGCGCTGGCTCCTTGCTCTCCTAGTTACAGCACACATCGGGTTAATTGCCTGATGTGTGCTGCAGCTATCTGTGCACAGAGCAGGAGCCGGCACTGGCAGTGAGAGCGGAGGAGGCTGGTATCAAAGGTAAATATCGTGTAACCAAGGACAGGGCTTCTTGGTTACCCGATGTTTACATTGGTTACCAGCCTCCGCAGAAGCCGGCTCCCTGCTCACTGCACATTAGTTATTGCTGTCTCGCTGTCACACACAGCGATCTGTGCTTCACAGCAGGACAGCAACAACTAAAAAATGGCCCAGGACATTCAGCAACAACCAACGACCTCACAGCAGGGGCCAGGTTGTTGCTGGATGTCACACACAGCAACATCGCTAGCAACGTCACAAAAGTTGTTCGTTACCAGCGATGTTGCTAGCGATGTTGCTTAGTGTGACGGGGCCTTAAGTGGTAAAAGCATCATTAGAAAGGCCTATGTATTGTCCTTTCATATATTTGTACATTATAACTGCTGTTATGTCTTCCTTTTTGCAAAAGATAACCACTCGTTTGACAACCTGTCTTTGCATTGGGGTTTATTCCTTTTTTTTAAGAACCTTTTTCATTCTTTTGTACTTTGGCTTTATTTTAGCATGTCATTTTATGTTTCTGGCTTTATTATAGCATGTCATTTTATGTTTCTGGCTTTATTATAGCATGCCATTTTATGTTTAATTTCGATATCTTTCTTGTCCTTTTATCCATCTCCTTCCTTGAAATTCATGGTGTTAATTCAGAATTGCCTGAGACTGAGTGCCATATCATAGAATATCTGCTGCAAGAAATAGTTTTGTTATATATTTATACATTGTATAAGGCCAAAGGCAGTGCAAAATCATTTCTCTAGTGAAGAATAGAAACCCCACAGTGATATTGGCTCATCCTGTACATGACCAGTGTTGAGACCTCTTCTTCATCCTAAGTCCTTATCGGAGAGTTGGTATCAATGTCTGCCCTTTGGACTCCAATTACAAATGACTGACTGCGGTGGTCGTATGTCCATCCAGACCTAACAAGAAGTGCAAAGACCATCCAGAGATACAGAACGTACTGGAATGAAAGCAATGTTGGATCAGTAAGATTTCAATTAATTAGTTATTTTTCAGATTTCTGGGAATTTAAAAAAGAAAATAGTTTCTGTACAAACTGTTCAAGTGAATCACTGGAGATAAAACTTGTCTCATCTCCAAACATCAAATATTGTATGTTCCTCTTCTGCTTACACAAGTTTACCCAGAATAATCACTATAATTGTTTTTTGTGAAATAGAAAAAAAAATGTCTAAAAAAAAATAAGATTTACAATACCTAAAGAAAGAAAATGGCACAAATTGTAGCACATCTCTGCACCTACTCATAATTTTCTTTCTTTAAGGCAGCTCATGATGCATCAATTATATATATACCGTGCATTGAAATGGAAATATTATGGATAAGGGAAGTGTAGGAGGGGCAATATGGAGAGGGGCAGTGTTGCGAAGATATTATGGAGAGGGGCAGTGTGAGGGGATATTATGCAGAGGGCAGTGTGGGGAAAGGATATTATGGAGAGGGGCTTTGTGAGAGGGATACTATGCAGTGTGGGAGAGAGATATTATTTGCATGAAGCACAGAAAGGGACAATTATATATTTAGGGGTGCAGCGTGTGAGACATTTTTATTTATGGCCGGTATAATGATACTTTCATTTTTAAGGAAATCGTGTTGGGAAGTGCTGCTGAAGGCAGAGAAGAGAGCGGTCTGCATAGACGAGTTCTAGGCATGACATTTCTTCATGACATCTGTACTAAATGGAGACAAAAGGGGCATAAATGACTCCAATCAGGGTAGATGTCATCTATAAGGTAACTAGATGTAAATATTTATTTGTGATAGTGACTATGTCTCATCAATACTGAAGTTCCCTATGGCCCTCTGATGACGGCTGGTAACTCACAGTATCTCATTACCATTTTTAAGGACATATTGTATTGAATTGTAGGTTCAAGAGATACAATTGTTTATGGGGCTGACCTGACATTACAATTGATCGCTGCACTATACTTGGTGCTGTATTCATGTACTGATTATGGCTCTAATCTTCAACACATGTAGAAATCCATAATGGGCTGTATGGCTATATTAAAACTTAATCTCAAATCTCTAAGATTTGAGTATTTTTATGAGCAGGATTTGGTGAGTTTCTGCTCCAAAAAACTCAATTTCAATTAGCATGTGTTCACACTGATTTTTTGTCAAATTCTCCTCAAATACGTAAAACATGCTTTTGGTGATATACAAGTAAAATATATCTTTGTACCGTGTTAGCCAGTAGAGATAAAAAAATTGTTTAAAAGAACAGAGAGTCCTCAGTGGTTGATACCTTTTAATGGCTAACTGAAAAGATGGTAATAATTGCAAGCTTTCGAGACTACTCAGGTCTCTTCATCAGGCATGGTATAACACAAAATCTGAAGAGTCACGTATTTATACACAACAGGACTCTTCAGATTTTGTGTTATACCATGCCTGATGAAGAGACCTGAGTAGTCTCGAAAGCTTGCAATTATTACCATCTTTTCAGTTAGCCATTAAAAGGTATCAACCACTGAGGACTCTCTGTTCTTTTAAACAATTTTTTTGGTGATATATTAATGTACTGATGGTGGTTCTGGTGATGTATTCATATAAGTACCCCTTTACATTTTTTTGTGGCACTTGGGTTTGGTTCAGTCTGGCAATGTGGCCCTTGGACCAAAAAATGTAGTGCATCCCTGGTGTAATGGAATACTGACCCTGGACATCACCCTGAAAACATGGTGGTGGCAGCATCATGCTGTGGGGATGTTTTTCTTCAGCAGGGATAGCCAAGCTGGACAAAGTTGATGGGAAAATTGATGGAGCTAAATACGTACAGAGAATCCTGTGTGAAAATCTGTTAGCGGCTGCATAAGACCTGAGACTGCGGCGTAGGTTCACCTTCCAGAAGTAAAGATGAATTGTTTGCAGATTTGCAAATGGAATGGAGCAACTCGTCACCCTAACTCATCCCAAAGGTGCTCTACAGGGTGTAAATTAGGTGATTGGCTTGGCCGTTGCAACAGGTGAACATTTTTCATTGCTAACCAATTTGTGACTAACGTAGATATGTGCTTAGGATCATTAGCTTGCTGGAATTTCCATCACCTGCCTAGTTTGGTTTTACCATGTGGCAGCATTACATTCTCCAGTATATCCTTGTACATGGTAGCAGTCATATTTCCATCAATAATATGCAGTGTGCCATTAGCATATGCAGAAAAGCAGCCCCAAACCATAACATGGCCACCACCATGTTTCACTGTAGGTGTTTGGTACTTTCCATTATTACATTTTCCAATTGGGCGGTATATATAGTGCTGCTGATGTGCTCACCGGGGCCTGGGGTGACTCGTTACTGGGCCACGGTTTTTCTGCTGCTGGGACGCCGTGGCGGCTAGGCCCGGTTCCGTGACCCCGGCGGTGTCGTTTAATAAAGATATAGGTGATGATGGTTGATTCATAATAAATAATAATAATAATAATTCATGACGCCACCTGTGGTATGCAGCAAGTTTTTTGCCACCGCTTCAGGATAGGCACCTCTGGGGCAGATGGTGACACAGCTGGGATGGTAAAGCTCTCCACAGGTAGGGCAGAGCCACAGGGCAGATGGGAGTGGTAGTAGTCTATGATGGCAGGGATTGCAGGGCTGGAGGCGCAGACGAATAACGGAGCAACACAGGGGTACAGTCTCAAGATCTTTACTCACTGTAGCCAGTTCAGTGCCTGTGAACCCTTTGTGGTGGCATGAAGCTCTATCCCTTTGGTCCTTGAGGGTCACCTTCCAGTGAATTTGTGTGCGGTGGTAGCTTTGGTGCATGCAGCCACCTTAGCCGCTGGTTTTGCTAGTTAAACCAGTAGGTTAAACTCCTCTAGCCTAGGGACCAGTCCCTGTGTTGCAGCCAACTCCTTCCACCGCTAGATTATATGTGGAACAAGGCCATGGGAGGACGTTGCACTTCCCGTGGTCTCTAGGACCCCTTCTGTCTGTGCTCGGGCTGAGCGGTACCTGCTCCAAGCCGCGGGTCTTAGCTCCTCCGACTGAACCTTCACACTTCACATTCTGTTCCCACTTGTACTATTGTGTTCCCACTCCTAATACTGCACCCCCCAGCCTGGCTTCAGGTATAATCACGCCCTTGCCATATTTGATGAGGTGTTTCTAAGCCTGGGTGTTGTGCTTTTGTGTGAACTGGTGTTTACCTCCTCCTTACCCAGGATAAAATACCACACCAGTGGCTGAGGTGCAGTACCTCTGTGGTGACTGAAGCCTCAAGGGTGCCACACTGCCATTACTACCAAACAGATTGAACTTGGATTCATACGACAACAACACCTTCGACCAATCTGTCTCTTTCTACTGGCTGTGTTTTTTGACAAACTCAAGTCAGACCTTCTGGTTGTTTGGATAGATGAAAGGCATCTTGACTGAAACTTGTGTATTCAAGCCTACTGATCTTAACTGTTGCACCACAGTTTGGCAACTCACTTTGACCTCATATTCTTCATTTACTTCATGCAAAATCTGTCCAGCATTTTATGGACATCAGATATAAAACATTTTTTCTTAATAATGTGGTCAACTTTGGAGGAAGTTTTCTTTGGTCGTCCACTTTTAGGTTTGTCAGATGTTCCATAACCTTTTTCTTTCTTTATTATACGTGACACTTGACTCAGAGAACAGTTGATTCCATCGCTGCCTCTTTTTCACTTTTGCCTGACTTTGCTCTCAGAATAATAAGCTTCCTGACATCTGGTGATAAATTTGTCTTTGTCTTTGCCATATTTTATCTAAAAAATGCACACAAAGAAAAAAAAAATTTTAGGCAAAATTAGACTACCCATGACAAAATATGCAAAACATCTGGCCCAGCAAATGTAGAAAACTAACACATAAAGGGATGAAAAATGTCAAACACAATTTTCATCCTTAGAGCTGACGACCATTCACTTACGGTTTCCAAAAATCACCAGGAAAATGGCAACAACCAGAAAGAAGTCATCACACTTTTAAAAAATGCAAAACTTTTGGTCGCTACTGTATTTTGCAAAGAAGAATGGGAAAAAATGTCAGCCTCTAGATGTGCAAAGCGTATTCTTACAAAATATTGACTCAGGAGGGTTGAATACAAACTCACATCACAATTTTCAGATTTATGTTTTTTAAATATTTAGAAAACCAATGATAACCTACTGGGCACTTCACAAATACTTACACCTTTGTGTTGGCATATCACATACAATTCTAATAAAATACTTTTCAGTTTGTGGGTATCAAATGAAAACGTTTACAAGGTATGAATACTTTTCAAGGAACTGTATGTAGCTATATTTATATCGTAACGCTTGTAGAAGTTTTTATATCTGTATACAAATAGAAATACTTGGGTGCTTAAAGGGTTGTTGAAAAGATCCCATAATCAATGTGCAATACATATGGGAACTAATTCGCAAAGGCTAAGCCCTGCATTGTGCGCTGACAGAGAGGAGTGGGCAGTAGGTGGGTGGGGAAATGCACGCTCAGCACTCTGCCTATACAGACAGAAGAGGACAGGGCTGTGTCAGCTCTTTAAATGTCCTCTACTTCCCACCCACACCCACTCTGAAATAAAAGTGGTGACACAAACACATTTACAAACAATTATCAACTACAATAAATTTCCTGTTTAATGTGTAACTTACTTAAAGGAGCAGACATAAACCACAAAGAACTGTGGGATTATATTGTACCATGTGCTGGAATAGGAAAACTGCCCTGTCCACTTATACATGAAGTGACAGATGGATAAGCCCAATTATGGATGGGTGGATGGAGAGATAGGTGGATGGATGGATGGAGATAGATAGATAGATAGATAGATAGGTAGATAGATAGGTGGATAGATAGGTGGATAGATAGGTGGATGGATGAATGGGTGGATGGATGGATGGAGAGATAGATAGATAGATAGATAGATAGGTAGATAGATAGGTGGATAGATAGGTGGATAGATAGGTGGATGGATGAATGGGTGGATGGATGGATGGAGAGATAGATAGATAGATAGATAGATAGATAGATAGGTGGATGGATGGATGGATGGATTGATTGATAGATAGATAGATAGATAGATAGATAGATGGAAGGAATGATAAATAGATAGATAGATAGATAGATAGATTAATAGATAGATACATAGATGGATAGATAGATAGGTGGATGGATGGATAGATAGATAGATAGATAGATAGGTGGATAGATAGGTGGATGGATGGATGGATAGATTAATAGATAGATAGATAGATAGAAGGAAGGAATGATAAATAGATAGATAGATAGATAGATAGATAGGTAGATGGAAGGAATGATAGATTTTATTATTGATTATTATTTATTTATAGAGCACCATTGATTCCATGGTGCTGTACATGAGAAGGGGGTTACATACAGAATACATATACAAGTTACAATAGACAGACTGGTACAGAGGGAATATTGGGGTGTTGATTGGGCGGCTGTTACGCACGGTGGTGAGGCGGCAAAGAGAGATAGATAGATAGATAGATAGATAGATAGATAGATAGATGAATGGATAGATAGGTAGATGGATGGAAAGAATGATAGATAGATAGATAGATAGATGGATGGAGAGATAGATAGATGAACGGATAGATAGATAGATAGATAGATAGATAGATAGATAGATAGATGGATGGATAGATAGATAGGTGGATGGATGGATAGATAGATAGATAGATAGATAGGTGCATAGATACGTGGATGGATGGATGGATAGATTAATAGATAGATAGATAGATAGATAGATAGAAGGAAGGAATGATAAATAGATAGATAGATAGATAGATAGGTAGATAGATGGAAGGAATGATAGATTTTATTATTGATTATTATTTATTTATAGAGCACCATTGATTCCATGGTGCTGTACATGAGAAGGGGGTTACATACAGAATACATATACAAGTTACAATAGACAGACTGGTACAGAGGGAATATTGGGGTGTTGATTGGGCGGCTGTTACGCACGGTGGTGAGGCGGCAAAGAGAGATAGATCGATAGATAGATAGATAGATAGATAGATAGATGAATGGATAGATAGGTAGATGGATGGAAAGAATGATAGATAGATAGATAGATAGATAGATGGATGGAGAGATAGATAGATGAACGGATAGATAGATAGATAGATAGATAGATGGATGGATAGATAGATAGATGATGGATAGATAGATAGATAGATAGATAGATAGATGAATGAATGGATAGATAGGTGGATGGATGGAAAGAATGAGGAAATTCAACTTGAATTCGATCCTCCATAGATTGATCCTTGATCCGCTCATCTCTAATAATAAGATATTAATATAAGTCTCTTGTAAATATTGTGTTTATTGTCACTGCCTATTTGATTTGTTTTAACAATCTTAAGGAATGATGAAGCTGGTATACTTACTGTGAATATCAATGACACACTGGCTACATAATCTTGATTTTAAAATGAGACGTGGAGCTGGACTCTTAAAACGCTAATTTTAAAGGGAATCTGTGAGTAGGATAAACCCTCCTAAGCTGTCTATATGTAGGTCATAGAAAGTTGAATAAAATGACACCTTGATATTTATGATTCGAAGTTTTATTCCATGTTTTTATTAATATGTAAATGGCCTGTTAACATGTATCTATTCTGATCTCCCTGAAAATCTGCCTCCATAGGTTTACCGGTGTGAGACATGTAATGACTGACAGTCTGGTCTTCTGATCTCCATGTCTCACACTGGTAATTCCCCCTTTCACTTAAAGAGAATCTGTCACCACATTTGACCTATCTAAACTATTAAAATAGGCATACAGGTTATAGAATGCTGAGAAAAGCCATACCTGTATGCTTCAGATCATCTGTCTTATTGTGGATAAATCATTTTTTATCACTTTATGTAAATGATCTCTTCCAGGTTATGGGGCGGATGCTGTCTGGAAAATAACTCTGCTCCACAGCTTGTTTAAATAGAAGCGGGCTATACCAGTGTGAGACAAGTAACTGACACTGAACAGGAGAATACAAATCTACAAACACATTTTGTGCAGCTTTCACAGATCCGCTTCATTGCAACAATATTGCAACCCTATCTGCCTGTGAGATGGCGGCTGAAGCACAGAGGCACCTGCAGAATTATAATAATTAATAATAATAATAATTTTATTCATTTATATAGTGCTATTATTTCCACAGCGCTTTACATACATTGGCAACACTATCCCCATTGGGGCTCACAATCTAGAGTCCCTATCAGTATGTCTTTGGAGTGTGGGAGGAAACCGGAGTGCCCGGAGGAAACCCACGCAAACACGGGGAGAACATACAAACTCCTTGCAGATGGTGTCCTTGGTGGGATTTGAACCCAGGACCCCAGCGCTGCAAGACTGTAGTGCTAACCACTGAGCCGCCCTGCCGCCCCCAGAAGTGTCATTTATAATCACATACAGCTCTGCAGTGCGATCAGGAGAGCAGAGAGCGGCCATCACACATCACACTGGTAATGCCCCTTTTATTTATAATAATCTCTGAAGGCGGAGTTATCTTCCAGGCAGCATCCGCCCCATAGCCTGGAAGAGCTCATTTACATAAAGTGAAAAAAGATGATTTTTCCACAATAAGGCGTCTGATATGAGGCAGGTATAACATTTTCCAGCATTTTATAACCTGTATGCCTATATTAATAAGTTAGATAGGTTAAATGTGGTGACAGATTCCCTTTAAACTAAGCTCTGGAGGTAAATGTTCGTGCAGACCTGTGCCCAGAGATCTCAACAGCTCATTTACATACTAAGAAAAACACGGATTTCTCGGGAATAAGACTTCAGATCACAAATATCAAGGCATGATTATATTCAAGTAATCTATCTAGCCATAGAGACGGCTCATGAGGGTTGATCCTACTGACAGATAACCTTTTTTATTATTATTATTTTTTTATTATTATTAATAATAATAATAATATTTATTTATAGATCACCATTAATTCCATGGTGCTGTATTATCAAAGTAGAACATTTATAGTGGATTATACAGCTCTTCTGACATGGACTTTCTTTTTTTCTTTCTTTCTTTCTTTCTTTCTTTCTTTCTTTCTTTCTTTCTTTCTTTCTTTCTTTCTTTCTTTCTTTCTTTTTTTTGTTTTCTTTCTTTTTTTCTCCCAAAGGCTCAACTTTACTTTGAAGCAAAATCCTATGACCATTGTTGGCAGTTAGAATCTCCATTAGGCCAAAAACACACTTCCGAATAAAAAACGTACATGTCTCAAGTTCCGTTTTTCGAGTCTGTGTTCTGTTTTTTAGGGGCGTTTCTCCGTATGACATCCGTGTGATGGCGTATGCTCTCCGTGTGTACGTGTGGAATGTCCGTATTGGCATAAAATACGTACGTATGCAATCCGTGTGACGTCCGTTTTTAGAAGTCCCCATTCTTACCAAAATAACGTTGTTAATCCTTCATCATGAGATCCTGGTGTTGTTAATTGGTCAATTTCCGTCCCTCATCGGTGGATAAGGTTTAAAAACATTTCAAATCATTGTTTATAGGCTCTTCCACTCATTAAACTGACTCCAAAATGTCTCTCTCCAATGAAGCAACCATTGCTATGGTTGATATCTTTGAGATTTGTGTTTAGGAGACATATGCTTGAATATGAACCACCTGTTGAAAAAAGGATGTGGATCCAACCCCTTGTCAAGCTAAGGAAGACGCATGGCCATTTTAACATTCTTTATGGTGAAATGCGCAAATTTACACCTAAATTTCAAGCATACTGCCATATAACCATAACATCCTTTGACAACATCCTTGTCCTTGTGCATCACCAATTGAAACATCAGGACATTTGACAATTTGACAATTGACCTGATAGATTGGAAACAAGTGTTGCTGATGTTTGGATTAAAAACACACACGGACAGGGGCGTAACTACCGCGGTCGCAGCGGTCGCGATCGCGACCGGGCCCGGGCGGTTTGGGGCCCGCGGGGACCCGGCACATCAGCAGCCAGCTCCTCTCAGTGAGAGAGAAGCTGCGCTGATCTATCACAGTGCACGCGCCCACTATATGACCCGCTGCCGCCCCCGACACCGGGCCCTCCTGCCCGATGTCAGCGGCGGCACCGGGGCCCCCCCTCCCCCGTCACCGCGCACAGTAATAATGAAGCAAAGAGCGGCCGGCGCCGCTCTGCATCATCATTCTGCCCCTGTGCCTGTGCGGTGACCAGGGCCGGCGTCAGCACCCGGCATATGCCGGGGCCCTGGAGAGCCGGGGGGGCCCACTCGGCCTCGTCAGCTCTGGTGCACCTTGGCCGGGGCCCACTCTCCTTAGTTCTGCGGTCCCCGGGCGAGTTCCGGGGACCGCAGTCCTCGGCAGGAATCTGCGGCGCCGTCTCTTTAAGGCGCGCAGACTTCCTGGTTTGAACTTCATCTGTGGGCGGAGCTACAGACCGGCATCCTGCTCAGTCCCACAGATGAGAGTTGCAGTGCCAGCCAGCGACCCCCAGCACAGCGTGTCCCTCCGGCGCTGTGTGGGCCCCCTCTCCACCGTGACCTGAGCGGTATGTGCCCTCCCCAACCCCGATTTATGCCCCCCCCGGAGCCGCGCGTGTCTGTCTCTGTCTGTATGTAGCAGAGCTAGGTGTGTATGTATATAGCAGAGCTATGTGTGTATGTATATAGCAGAGCTATGTGTGCATGTATATAGCAGAGCTATGTGTGTATGTATATAGCAGAGCTAGGTGTGTATGTATATAGCAGAGCTATGTGTGCATGTATATAGCAGAGCTAGGTGTGTATGTATATAGCAGAGCTAGGTGTGTATGTATATAGCAGAGCTAGGTGTGTATGTATATAGCAGAGCTATGTGTGTATGTATATAGCAGAGCTAGGTGTGTATGTATATAGCAGAGCTATGTGTGTATGTATATAGCAGAGCTAGGTGTGTATGTATATAGCAGAGCTAGGTGTGTATGTATATAGCAGAGCTATGTGTGTATGTATATAGCAGTGCTATGTGTGTATGTATATAGCAGAGCTATGTGTGTATGTATATAGCAGAGCTAGGTGTGTATGTATGTAGCAGAGCTATGTGTGTATGTATATAGCAGAGCTAGGTGTGTATGTATATAGCAGAGCTATGTGTGTATGTATATAGCAGAGCTATGTGTGCATGTATATAGCAGAGCTATGTGTGTATGTATATAGCAGAGCTAGGTGTGTATGTATATAGCAGAGCTAGGTGTGTATGTATGTAGCAGAGCTAGGTGTGTATGTATATAGCAGAGCTATGTGTGTATGTATATAGCAGAGCTAGGTGTGTATGTATATAGCAGAGCTAGGTGTGTATGTATGTAGCAGAGCTAGGTGTGTATGTATATAGCAGAGCTATGTGTGTATGTATATAGCAGAGCTAGGTGTGTATGTATATAGCAGAGCTAGGTGTGTATGTATATAGCAGAGCTAGGTGTGTATGTATATAGCAGAGCTAGGTGTGTATGTATATAGCAGAGCTAGGTGTGTATGTATGTAGCAGAGCTAGGTGTGTATGTATATAGCAGAGCTAGGTGTGTATGTATATAGCAGAGCTATGTGTGTATGTATATAGCAGAGCTAGGTGTGTATGTATATAGCAGAGCTAGGTGTGTATGTATATAGCAGAGCTATGTGTGTATGTATATAGCAGAGCTATGTGTGTATGTATATAGCAGAGCTAGGTGTGTATGTATATAGCAGAGCTAGGTGTGTATGTATATAGCAGAGCTATGTGTGTATGTATATAGCAGAGCTATGTGTGTATGTATATAGCAGAGCTAGGTGTGTATGTATATAGCAGAGCTATGTGTGTATGTATATAGCAGAGCTAGGTGTGTATGTATATAGCAGAGCTAGGTGTGTATGTATATAGCAGAGCTATGTGTGTATGTATATAGCAGTGCTATGTGTGTATGTATATAGCAGAGCTATGTGTGTATGTATATAGCAGAGCTAGGTGTGTATGTATATAGCAGAGCTAGGTGTGTATGTATGTAGCAGAGCTAGGTGTGTATGTATATAGCAGAGCTATGTGTGTATGTATATAGCAGAGCTATGTGTGTATGTATATAGCAGAGCTAGGTGTGTATGTATATAGCAGAGCTAGGTGTGTATGTATGTAGCAGAGCTATGTGTGTATGTATGTAGCAGAGCTAGGTGTGTATGTATATAGCAGAGCTATGTGTGTATGTATATAGCAGAGCTATGTGTGCATGTATATAGCAGAGCTATGTGTGCATGTATATAGCAGAGCTAGGTGTGTATGTATATAGCAGAGCTAGGTGTGTATGTATATAGCAGAGCTAGGTGTGTATGTATATAGCAGAGCTAGGTGTGTATGTATATAGCAGAGCTAGGTGTGTATGTATGTAGCAGAGCTAGGTGTGTATGTATATAGCAGAGCTAGGTGTGTATGTATATAGCAGAGCTATGTGTGTATGTATATAGCAGAGCTAGGTGTGTATGTATATAGCAGAGCTAGGTGTGTATGTATATAGCAGAGCTAGGTGTGTATGTATATAGCAGAGCTAGGTGTGTATGTATATAGCAGAGCTAGGTGTGTATGTATGCAGCAGAGCTATGTGTGTATGTATATAGCAGAGCTATGTGTGTATGTATATAGCAGAGCTATGTGTGTATGTATATAGCAGAGCTAGGTGTGTATGTATATAGCAGAGCTAGGTGTGTATGTATATAGCAGAGCTATGTGTGTATGTATATAGCAGAGCTATGTGTGTATGTATATAGCAGAGCTAGGTGTGTATGTATATAGCAGAGCTATGTGTGTATGTATATAGCAGAGCTAGGTGTGTATGTATATAGCAGAGCTAGGTGTGTATGTATATAGCAGAGCTATGTGTGTATGTATATAGCAGAGCTATGTGTGTATGTATATAGCAGAGCTAGGTGTGTATGTATATAGCAGAGATATGTGTGCATGTATATAGCAGAGCTAGGTGTGTATGTATGTAGCAGAGCTATGTGTGTATGTATATAGCAGAGCTAGGTGTGTATGTATATAGCAGAGCTATGTGTGTATGTATATAGCAGAGCTATGTGTGCATGTATATAGCAGAGCTATGTGTGTATGTATATAGCAGAGCTAGGTGTGTATGTATATAGCAGAGCTAGGTGTGTATGTATATAGCAGAGCTAGGTGTGTATGTATGTAGCAGAGCTAGGTGTGTATGTATATAGCAGAGCTATGTGTGTATGTATATAGCAGAGCTAGGTGTGTATGTATATAGCAGAGCTAGGTGTGTATGTATATAGCAGAGCTAGGTGTGTATGTATGTAGCAGAGCTAGGTGTGTATGTATGTAGCAGAGCTAGGTGTGTATGTATATAGCAGAGCTAGGTGTGTATGTATATAGCAGAGCTAGGTGTGTATGTATATAGCAGAGCTAGGTGTGTATGTATGTAGCAGAGCTAGGTGTGTATGTATATAGCAGAGCTATGTGTGTATGTATATAGCAGAGCTAGGTGTGTATGTATATAGCAGAGCTAGGTGTGTATGTATATAGCAGAGCTAGGTGTGTATGTATGTAGCAGAGCTAGGTGTGTATGTATATAGCAGAGCTATGTGTGTATGTATATAGCAGAGCTAGGTGTGTATGTATATAGCAGAGCTAGGTGTGTATGTATATAGCAGAGCTATGTGTGTATGTATATAGCAGTGCTATGTGTGCATGTATATAGCAGAGCTATGTGTGCATGTATATAGCAGAGCTAGGTGTGTATGTATGTAGCAGAGCTAGGTGTGTATGTATATAGCAGAGCTATGTGTGTATGTATATAGCAGAGCTATGTATGTAGCAGAGCTATGTATGTAGCAGAGCTATGTGTGCATGTATATAGCAGAGCTATGTGTGTATGTATGTGGCAGAGCTATGTGTGTATGTATGTAGCAGCGCTGTGTCTGTATGTATGTATCCAGCAGAGTTGTGTTGTGTGTGTCTGTATGCATGTATGATGTGTATCTATGTATGTCAGTGTATATGACTGTATAGATGTGTCAGTTCTATATGTATTTTTGTGAGTTTGTCGTTAAATATGTATATGTATGTGTACGTATGTGTGTCTGCGTGTGGATGGGGCCCACTGGGACTCTTCCGCCCGGGGCCCACAAAAAACTGGAGCTTGCCCTGGCGGTAACGTCACTCCTGTGCGACTGCTGTGCTGAGTGCACAGAGCGCAGGGAGGGAGGACGCCGACCGCAGCACCGGGAGAACGAGCAGCAGTGGAAGGAGGAGAGCAGGGAGTACAGCATCAGTGGAACAAGGAGACGTCAGGACAGAGCAGCAGTGGAAGGAGGAGAGCGGTGAGTACTTGGTTTTTTTTTTTTATATATATGAGTACACGGTGGTCAGAGGCCTGGAGTGGGGAGGCTGCATTATACTGTACATGGAGGCCTGGGGTGGGAAGGCTGGATG
This sequence comes from Anomaloglossus baeobatrachus, assembly GCF_048569485.1. Lineage (NCBI taxonomy): Eukaryota > Metazoa > Chordata > Amphibia > Anura > Aromobatidae > Anomaloglossus > Anomaloglossus baeobatrachus. The sequence goes on from NC_134354.1 coordinate 686,012,426, forward strand.
ATACTGTACATGGAGGCCTGGGGTGGGGAGGCTGCATCTGTACATGGAGGCCTGGGGTGGGGAGGCTGCCTGATACTGTACAAGGAGGCCTGGGGTGGGGAGGCTGCCTGATACTGTACAAGGAGGCCTGGGGTGGGGAGGCTGCATGATACTGTACATGGAGGCCTGGGGTGGGGAGGCTGCATGATACTGTACATGGAGGCCTGGGGTGGGGAGGCTGCATGATACTGTACATGGAGGCCTGGGGAGACTCCATTATACTGTACATGGAGGCCTGGGGAGGCTGGCAGCATTATTATACATGGAGGCCTGGGGAGGCTGGCTGCTATATTATACATGGAGGCCTGGGAGGCTGGCAGCATTATTATACATGGAGGCCTGGAGAGGTTGGCTGCATTATTATATATGGAGGCCTGGTGAGGCTGCATAATAAACATGAAGGACACCTTATACATTGAATATAGAGGTGTAATATACATAGAGGTCTATGAGGCTGCATTATACTGGAGGTCTATAGGGCTGCATTAAAATGGAGGTTGGGGGGGGGCTGTATAATACAAAATGAAGGGACACCTTATACATGGAATATAGGGGTGAATTATACATGGAGGAGTATGGGGCTGCATAATACCATCTGAAGTTTTATGGGGTTGTGTTATAATACATATAGGACTATGGGGGCTACATTATAATATATGGAGGACTATGGAGGCTACCTTATACATAGACTATGGAAGTGCATTATAAAACATGGAGGACTATGTGGTGCAGTATAATATATGGAGAACTATGGGGTGAATTTTAATACATGGAGAACTATGGGAAATGCATTATAATTGAAGGGCTACTTTATACATGGAGGATTATGGGGGTGCATTATAATATATGGAGGGCTATGTATCTGCATTCTAATATATGAAGGGTTATGTGAGACCCTTTATACAATTATTTGGAAGGCTATGTGGGGGCTGTTATAGTATTTTGAGAACTTTATACAGGGGGGACAAAGATACAAGTATGGGATGGAAATGTTTTGTGCTGAGGGAAAAAGGCTCTTTCCCTCAGCAGCCAACTTTCCCATGCTCTGCTATACATCTCTCAGCACCCAGCTTTCCCATGTTCTGATATACATCTCTCAGCACCCAGCTTTCCCATGTTCTGATATACATCTCTCAGCACCCAGCTTTCTCATGCTCTGATATGGGAAAGCTGGGTGCTGAGGACAAGATAAATATCAGAACATAGGAAAGCTGGGTGCTGATAGAGGGATTTCAGGGTGCTGTGGGTGAGAGCCAAGTGTCAGCGTCATTATCCTGTACCCCGAGTGTCAGTGTCATTATCCCTTACCCCATACCTCCCAACCGTCCCGGATACAGCGGGACTTTCACGCTTTACGTTGTTTGTCCCGTTGCCACGATCGGGACGGCCGGCTCCCGGGCTCCGCCCACCCACTCTCTCTCCGCCTCCCTGCTTTTCCCTCCTACCATCCCAGTAGACGTGGCATAACAGAGAGGAGCGCTGCCTGTGCTGCTGCTGGTACAGTAAAATCTCCCCAGCGCTGATTTCCCTCCCTCCCCCCCCTCACCCCCGGCCGGAGCCTCTCTGTGCGGTCGGCCGGCCGCCTGTCTGTGCGGTCGGCCGGCCGCCTTTCTGTGCGGGCGCCCCCCGGCCGCCTGTCTGTGCGGGCGCCCCCCTGCCGCCTGTCTGTGCGGGCGCCCCCCTGCCGCCTGTCTGTGCGGGCGCCCCCCTGCCACCTGTCTGTGAAGGCGACCGGCCACCTCACTGTGTGGGCGACCGGCCGCCTCACTGTGGCTCCCTGCGTGTCCATGCTGGAGGCCCGCCGGCTGCCTGCGTGTCCATGCTGGAGGCCCGCCGGCTGCCTGCGTGTCCATGCTGGAGGCCCGCCGGCTGCCTGCGTGTCCATGCTGAATGGGTGTGGATGGGGAGTGGATATGGGCGTGACTGTGAAATGGGTGTGGTTAGGGGGCGTGGCCTAAAAATCTGCCGCGGCGCGCTACGCGCGCCGCAAACTTTGGCCTTCTTTTCCTTCTTTAAAAGTTGGGAGGTATGCCTTACCCCAAGTGTCTGTGTAGGGGGGGCCCAGGTCTAAACTTTGCACCGGGGCCCATCCAACTCTAGTTACGCCACTGCACACGGACGATACGTGCTGAACACGGACATACTACGTGTGCTGTCCGTGCAGGCACGGACCCATAGACTTTAGCGGGTCCGTGCCTGCGTGTTGACGGCCAAAAATGGACATGTCGTCCGTGCGGGAAAACCCACACGAACACACTTTCCGTGTGATTTTACGCGTGTGTGCCATCACCCATAGGGTAACATTGGTCAACGTGTCTCCATGTCTCCGGTACGTGCAAAAACGTACCAAACACGTACCGGAGGCACGGATGTGTGTTGCGGGCCTTAAAGAGAACCTGTCAGCAGGATTTAGCAGTATAAAGTAAAGCCATGGCCATAATGGTACTGTGATGCTTATCAAACTGATTAAAATGAAAGGGAACTTGAACAAACTATCATCTTAAGGGTGTGCATATTTATGCAACCACATTATTTTAGTTCCTTATTTTTCTTTTTCAATCCAGAAAATATTTACTTATTTTTTTCAATTGCATTGTCTAGGTTCTAGGTAACATTTAAGGCGAAAAAGATTCTTCTTGGTATGATTTTTTTTTTTTACATGACAAAAACTTTTAGTAAAACTGTGCAGACTTTTTATGTCCACTTTTCAATTAATACAAAGTACTGGACAACCCTTTTAATAAATTGAAGCCAAAGTATATTACATTGTATAATTTTATATTTCTAGCGTGACGGAGCTTAATTTAGAGAAAACCGGAAACCCAACCCAAATAATTATGGGAAATGACAGGGACCAGTCAAAAGAATTTATTGTTTACTTCTACATAACTCTATTTACTGATTATTTCTAGCTGAAATTAGTGCCAATGATTGACAAACATACAAACAATATATTACCAACATGTATACATAGGCCAAAACTGATCTAGGGTGCATGTAGAGATAGGCAGTGTCTACGTAGACTCGTCATCTCTTTGATCACTGTTACAAAAGTTTTACATGGACATTTTAATTACTATCAACTGGAAGTCACGATTTTGAGTCAGGCTATATATATATATATATATATATATATATATATCATGGAATAAGAAGACCACAGTCACCCATTTTCCTTCTTGGCAAGCATTAAAGTAAGGTTGTTGTTGAAAAACGTTTTTTTCCTGACTTGAAAGTCCTCCCTTCATCTCTCTATTTCCAATTTCCTCCGTTTCACCGCTCATCGATTGAATGTCATTTGCCCATTCTCTTCCATTTCCTTGTATAATCTTTATTGCACGACCGCAGTATTTTAATCGGATCCTGATCACCAACACAAGGGTATAACAGATCTGTGGCTGACCACATGAAAAGCAAGGGTGGCACTCATGCAGAATGATGGTGGTCTCGCTGCTATTCAAAGCAAATTATTAGCTTGTGGCCCCTCAGGACAGATGAGTCTAAACAATCAACCCAACAGAACATAGCGCATAAGGAAGCGTTCTGTGCATTTAGGGTCCAGATTGAAACATTCTGTGGAACATATGAGCTTTACTCTTGGATGAAGATTTTTCCCATACCTCTCTATACAGACATGTAAACCAGCAGTAACTAATAGCGTAAAATACTTACAGCTGTTATTACAGGTTTAGCAATTGTTTCCTCTGTCCTTTGAAACTCCCCTGCTGCACCGCCAATCAGGACGGTATATACCACGCTCATACAACAGCCAAGGGTGATGAAACCAACACAACCTGTTACTCCATGACCAGCAACTGCGACAGTATGACAAAAGTCACAAGCAATTAAATACATGTAGTGACTGAACTTTTTTTTGCATTTTTTATGTATGACTTAACTTTCATTAAAATATTTGAGAGAGAAAATATTGTGCAATACATCCGGAGACAAGACCTACAGTATCTATATCTATATATATATACAGTTAGGTCCAGAAATATTTGGACAGTGACACAATTTTCGCGAGTTGGGCTCTGCATGCCACCACATTGGATTTGATATGAAACCTCTACAACAGAATTCAAGTGCAGATTGTAACGTTTAATTTGAAGGTTTGAACAAAAATATCTGATAGAAATTGTAGGAATTGTACACATTTCTTTACAAACACTCCACATTTTAGGAGGTCAAAAGTAATTGGACAAATAAACCAAACCCAAACAAAATATTTTTATTTTCAATATTTTGTTGCGAATCCTTTGGAGGCAATCACTGCCTTAAGTCTGGAACCCATGGACATCACCAAACGCTGGGTTTCCTCCTTCTTAATGCTTTGCCAGGCCTTTACAGCCGCAGCCTTCAGGTCTTGCTTGTTTGTGGGTCTTTCCGTCTTAAGTCTGGATTTGAGCAAGTGAAATGCATGCTCAATTGGGTTAAGATCTGGTGATTGACTTGGCCATTGCAGAATGTTCCACTTTTTTGCACTCATGAACTCCTGGGTAGCTTTGGCTGTATGCTTGGGGTCATTGTCCATCTGTACTATGAAGCGTCGTCCGATCAACTTTGCGGCATTTGGCTGAATCTGGGCTGAAAGTATATCCCGGTACACTTCAGAATTCATCCGGCTACTCTTGTCTGCTGTTATGTCATCAATAAACACAAGTGACCCAGTGCCATTGAAAGCCATGCATGCCCATGCCATCACGTTGCCTCCACCATGTTTTACAGAGGATGTGGTGTGCCTTGGATCATGTGCCGTTCCCTTTCTTCTCCAAACTTTTTTCTTCCCATCATTCTGGTACAGGTTGATCTTTGTCTCATCTGTCCATAGAATACTTTTCCAGAACTGAGCTGGCTTCATGAGGTGTTTTTCAGCAAATTTAACTCTGGCCTGTCTATTTTTGGAATTGATGAATGGTTTGCATCTAGATGTGAACCCTTTGTATTTACTTTCATGGAGTCTTCTCTTTACTGTTGACTTAGAGACAGATACACCTACTTCACTGAGAGTGTTCTGGACTTCAGTTGATGTTGTGAACGGGTTCTTCTTCACCAAAGAAAGTATGCGGCGATCATCCACCACTGTTGTCATCCGTGGACGCCCAGGCCTTTTTGAGTTCCCAAGCTCACCAGTCAATTCCTTTTTTCTCAGAATGTACCCGACTGTTGATTTTGCTACTCCAAGCATGTCTGCTATCTCTCTGATGGATTTTTTCTTTTTTTTCAGCCTCAGGATGTTCTGCTTCACCTCAATTGAGAGTTCTTTAGACCGCATGTTGTCTGGTCACAGCAACAGCTTCCAAATGCAAAACCACACACCTGTAATCAACCCCAGACCTTTTAACTACTTCATTGATTACAGGTTAACGAGGGAGACGGCCTCAGAGTTAATTGTAGCCCTTAGAGTCCCTTGTCCAATTACTTTTGGTCCCTTGAAAAAGAGGAGGCTATGCATTACAGAGCTATGATTCCTAAACCCTTTCTCCGATTTGGATGTGAAAACTCTCATATTGCAGCTGGGAGTGTGCACTTTCAGCCCATATTATATATATAATTGTATTTCTGAACATGTTTTTGTAAACAGCTAAAATAACAAAACTTGTGTCACTGTCCAAATATTTCTGGACCTAACTGTATATATATATATATATATATATATATATATATATGTGTATATATATATGTATATATATATATATATCTCCATATATATATATATATATATATATATATATATATATATATATATATATATATACATATATATTTAAACCCATACAGTACATCACAGAAGTGAGTACACCCCTCACATTTTTGTAAATATTTCATTACATATTTTCGTGCGACAACACTGAGAATCTGACACTTTGATACAATGTACAGTAGTCAGTGTACAGCAGGGGTCTCAAACTCGTCAGAGTAAGTGGGCCGCATATAAAAAAAATTTAAGGCAGAGGGCCGCATTCCTTTCAAATTTAATACAATACAATATAATTGTTAATCAATTATTTCAACTATTATAACAATGCTACATTAGTATAACAACACTGCTAAGTTTGAACGTAATGGAAATTTTCAGGTGTTTTCCACCTGCTCATTTTTTTTAACAATACAGTTTTCAAGTTCAAGTGTGACAAACTCCAGTCTGGCTGCTCAATTGACTGCGTTTGCCAGATACAAGCATGTCAACTTGGGGTTTGAAATCATGTGCAGTAGCCAATCGCAATGTTGCACGAAGATGCTCATCTGTAAGTCTTGACCGTAATGCTGATTTGTTAAGCTTCATTGAGGAGAAAAACTGTTCGCATACATATGTACTGCCAAACATGGCCATGATCCTGGCAGCAGCTTTAACAAGTTTTGGAAACTTTTCTTGTGAAACAAACTTATAGAAATCTGGAACACCAATGTCCATATACTTCTGTTTCAGAACAGTGTCACACTGCAAGTCAACAAGCTCCATCTGCAGATCTTCTGAAACACAAGAAACATCCACTGCAAATGGTGTGGCAAAGAGTGCAAATTCAGTTTCAAGATCCTGGAAATCATGAAAACGTCGATTGAACTCCTGTAGTAGTTGTAAAATTATATCGGAGTACATTTTCAAACGATCCGGTGTAGTTTGTACCAGTGACTGCATAGCTGAGAAATGAGCCAAATTGCCAGACTGCAACTGTTTGGCCCACAAAGACAACTTACATTTGAATGCTTTGACACTGTCAAACATTATTGTAATTATGTGCTTTTGGCCTTGGAGCTTCAAGTTGAGTTCATTGAGATGTTCTGTGACATCAGTTAGAAACGCTAAATCAGATAGAAAAGCTGGGTCAGAAAGTTGGAAAACATCATTATCTTTCAGTGCCATAAAAAGCGCTATCTCCTCTCTTAAGGAAAAAAATCTTTTCAACACTCTTCCGCGGCTCAGCCATCTGACTTCAGTATGATACAGCAAGTCTCCATGTTCGGTGTCCATATCAGACAAGAATGAAGTAAACTGCCTATGATTAAGACCTCTTGCCCGTATAAAATTCACTGTCTTAACCACAAAGTCCATCACTTCTTTCAGTTGTACACTTTTTCCACACAGCGCTTCTTGATGCAGAATGCAGTGTATTGCGCTGAAAGGACCCGACAAAGAAAGCTGGTTTCGTTTTGCTTTCAATAATCCCACAACACCGATGTTTTCAGAACACATTGCTGGTGCACCGTCGGTTACCACAGACACAAGTTTATCCCATGGCAGTCCTGCTGTATTGATACAATCTTCAAGTTCTTTAAAAATGTCACGACCAGTTGTTGTGCCTTTCATAGGTAATAAGTCTAAAAATTCCTCAATTATGTTTAAGTTTTCATCAACCCCACGAATGAACACAGCACAGTATGCTGTATCCGTTACACCAGTACTCTCGTCAAGTGCTATGGAAAATGCTTCAAAACTTTGTGCTGCTGTAATGAGTTGCTGATGAATGTTACTAGCAGATTCAGTGATTCTACTAGCAACAGTATTCGCGGACAAGCTTATGCCTTCGAATAGTTTTGTTTTGTCTGGACACAAAATTTCACTTGCCTTTACAAAACAGTCTTTAATGAACTGACCCTCAGTAAATGGTCGTGAATATTTTGCTATCATGTTACTGAGGACAAAACTTGCTTTCACCGAAGATTCGCTTGCCTTGTTAATACTTGAGAAAAGGTTTCGCTGTTTTTTAAGTGATGCTTTCAGCTGCTGAACCTTTTCATCTCGTAGTTTGCCAGACAGTGCTTCATACTGTTCTCCGTGGTGTGTCATGTAATGTCGTCGCACATTGTAGTCCTTAAGCACTGCGATAAATTGAAAACAAATCAAACACTGGACTTTCGCTCCAACCTCTGTGACAAAATATAGCTGTTCCCACTTGTCCTGAAATATTCGTTTTTCATCAGCAATCTTGCGCTTTTTTGATGACATTGCAGATGCCATTTATGATTTGAAGGGGTTCTCTGTGAATTGAAAAATGTCTGTTAGCATCTCGGTCCTTCCCCCTTAGAAATGCATAGTCTACTGCCCATATAGAAATATTGAGACTCTGTCCTTATATATAGTCTGGTGCCCCAGCTTCAGTGCTCCAGCAGCTGCCAGGACTAAGCACTGTATGGGCAGACCACAGCAGCCTAGTACATTTGTTAGTGGCTGCACATTACAGCAGCACATTCACTTCAATGGGAAAAAAACGTAGTACACGTATGTGATCACTAATACATGAGGGTGCTGTTTTGCTCATTTGTCGCTTTGTTCTGTCCACTGCCAGAGCAGTTCTCAGCTGATCTTGGCCATTAGGCTGGGGTATCGAAGCAGTTAATTAGCAGCAATATACTGCAGCATTTCTTTGAATCACCCAATGAGGGCTCACAGGGTCCCCTAACCACGGGCTGATTGCTCAGCAGTGAACTCGATTGACTTCTGACTTTCATTGTTAGTCTGAGCCTGCTTGTCGCTCTGGACAGATGCTTGCTGAGTGTCGCAGAGCTGACATTGCTCTGCCTGTGAACTAACTCGGACTGAAGATGGAGTCATTAAATGTGTTTTTTGTTTAATTTGTAATAAAAAAAAAATCTGTTGGTTTTTTTTAATGTTTTCTAGAACGTCATGGTGACCAGGTCTAATTGGCTTGATGCCATGAATTTCAGGCTTAGTACCAGCTGAGAATACAAAGCTGGCATTACCCCATTTTTACCCAGTGTGCCACCCCCCCTCACCCACCAGGGCTGCTGAAGAGCCGGGTAAAGCGCCTGGAAATGGCGCTACGATGAATGCGTTTTCAAGGGCGGCTGCAGACTGTGGTTTTCAGCGTGGGGAGCCCAGAACACTTCGGCCTTACCACACTGAGAATCTCAGCTCCCAGCAGTCTGGTTTTACCTGGCTGGTGATCAAAATATGACAAGAGCCCACGCATTTTTTTAAATTATTTAAATAAAAAATATATATTGGGCTTCCCTGTATTTTGATTGCCAGCCAAGGTAAAGCCAGGCAGCTGGGGGTGGCAGCCCGTAGCTGTCCGCTTTATCTGCGCTGAGAATCAAAAATACTGCAGAGCGCTATGTCATTTTTTTAATGTATTTATTTTTACACTGTGTGTGACAGACCCAACAGCCAATCACGGATGCTGTGACAGAATCAGTGTCTGTGCTTGGCTGTTGGAATAACCTGGAATCTGCTTATACATTTTGATGCTGATGACAATCACAGATGCCCATTCTCTTTGACAAATAATATAAAAAAAAATGACGTTTCGCTTCACGGTATTTTTTTTTTATATTATTTGTCAAAGAGAATGGGCATCTGTGATTGGCATCAGCATCAAAATGTATAAGCAGATTCCAGGTTATTCCAACAGCCAAGCACAGACACTGATTCTGTCACAGCATCCGTGATTGGCTGTTGGGTCTGTCACACACAGTGTAAAAATAAATACATTAAAAAAATGACATAGCGCTCTGCAGTATTTTTGATTCTCAGCGCAGATAAAGCGGACAGCTACGGGCTGCCACCCCCAGCTGCCTGGCTTTACCTTAGCTGCCAATCAAAATACAGGGAAGCCCAATTGTTTTTTAATTAAATAATGGGGAAAAAAAAATGCGTGGGTTCCCGACATATTTTCATCACCAGCCAGGTAAAACCAGAGAGCTGAGGGCTGGGATTCTCAGCGTGGTAAGGCCTAAGCATTTTGGGGCCCCCACGCTGAAAATCGCAGCCCACAACCGCCCCTGGAAATGGCGCATTCATCACAGCGCCATTTCCAGGTGCTTTACCTGGCTCTTCCAGCGTCCCTGGTGGCAGTGGCACACTGGGTAATAATGGGGTTAATACCAGCTTTGTATTCTCAGCTGGTAGTAAACCCGAAATTCATGGCGTCATGTCAAATTAGATGTGACCACCATGAATTTCTAGTAAACAGTAAAAAAAACACAACAGAGAGAAAAATATTTTTTATTAGAAATTAAACAAAAAACACATTTAGGGACTCCATCTTTTTTAGAAAAAAAAAAAAAAAGCTTCCCTCTGACGTAGTCCACAGTCAATGTCAGCTCAGCTTCATCGCGCTGAACAGATGAGCGTCTGTCCAGACCGACAAGAAGGCTGAGACCGAAAGTAATATTTTCCGGTCTTCCAGTCACCATCATCATCAAAATCATTTTTATCATCATCATACACACACAGCTACCATCATCATCATCAACACACAGCCATCATCATCATCCACACACACACAGCCATCATCATCATCCACACAAAATACACAATCATCATCCACACACACACATACAGCCATCATCATCAACACACACAGCCATCATCATCATCCACACACACATACAGCCATCATCATCCACACACACAGCCATCATCATACACACACAGTCATCATCATCCACACACACAATCATCATCATCATCCACACACACACACAGAGCCATCATCATACACACACACACACACACACACACACACACAGCCATCATCATACACACACACAGCCATCATCATACACACACACACAGCCATCATCATACACACACACACAGCCATCATCATACACACACACACAGCCATCATCATACACACACACACAGCCATCATCATACACACACACACAGCCATCATCATACACACACACACACAGCCATCATCATACACACACACACACAGCCATCATCATACACACACACACACACACAGCCATCATCATACACACACACACACACACACAGCCATCATCATACACACACACACACACACAGCCATCATCATACACACACACACATACACAGCCATCATCATACACACACACACATACACAGCCATCATCATACACACACACAGTCATCATCATACACACATATATACACACACATCATCATCATCATCATCATCATCATCCACACATACACACACACGCGCGCACGCAAAAACAGACACCACAAACGTTCTAACGTGCCCTATGTTCTTGTTCCTTCTGCTGCACCCGCCGGCAAAGCAGCTGACGTCAGCGCTGCTCGAGTCGCACTGCTGAGCTCGAGTTGTGAACGCCGCCGTCGATTGGTTCGCCCTGACATTCGATTGAGTGCCGCATTCGATTGCTTCTCCCTTTGCGTCGTCTCCAATGCGGAAGTGCGGCCGGCCGCGGCTGCAGTGTGAAAATGCGACTGGCTAAATGACTGGAGGCAGTGGAGGGAAAATATCAGGTGTCTGCGGGCCGCATAAATTAGACAGGCGGGCCGCATGCGGCCCGGGGGCCGCGTGTTTGAGACCCCTGGTGTACAGCTTGTATAACAATGCAAATTTGGTGTCCTCTAAATAATTCAACAGAGCCATTAATGTCTAAGCCGCTGGCAACAAACGTGCGTACACCCCTAAGTGAAAATGGCCAAATTTTGCCCAAAGCGTCAATATTTTGTGTGTCCTCCAATATTTCCAAGCACTACCTTAACTTTTTTTGGCATGGAATTCACTAGAGCTTCACAGGAGCCACTGGATCCTCTTCCAGTCCTACATGGCGACATCACGGAGCTGGTGGATGTTAGAGACTGTGCACTACTCCACCTTCCATTTGAGGATGCCCCACAGATGCTCAACAGGGTTTAGGTCTGGAGACATGCTTGGCCAGTCCAGCACCTTTACCCTAAGTTTCTATAGCAAAGCAGTGGTCATCTTGGAGGAGTGTTTGGGGACGTTATCATATTGGAATACTGCCCTTTGACCCAGTTTCTAAAGGAAGGGGATCCTATGGATAGGACACTGAGCAGGTGTATTCAACTATTTTGGTCATGCATGGTGAGGCCTGTTCTGAGTGGAACCTGTCCTATTAAACCGCTGTATGTGCTGCAGCTCCGTTTCATGGTGTTGACAATCTTCTTATAGCCTAGGCCATCTTTATGTAGAACAACAATTCTTTTTTTCAGATCCTCAGAGAATTCTTTGACATGAGGAGCCATGTTGAACTTCCAGTGACCAGTATAAGAGAGTGTGTGAGCGATAACACCAAGTTTACCACAACCGCTCCCAATTCACACCCGAGACCTTGAAACACTAAAGAGTCACAGAAAAAATGGTTAATTGGCTACAAGATGGACATTTTCACTTAGGGATAAACTTACTTAGACATTAATTGCTGTGTGTTGAGTTATTTAGAGGGCTCTTTTACACTGTTATACAAGCTGTAAACTGACCCCTTTCCATTACATCAAAGTGTCATATCTAGAGGTGAGTGAACCTGAAGTTTGATGTTCGGTACGAACTCAGACTTTTCCATGAAAGCAAAGTTCGGATGCTTTATGAATGCAAACCACTCGCGTGAGCATCGCTGTGCTCGAGTATGCCCGATGCTTGGCCCAGTGCAATCTGCTTGCAGTATTTGAATGGATCACACTGGGGTAACAGCAGCATGGTCAGATGTAGTGTGCACCCCCAAGAAATAGAAAAGTCCCTGCTCACTCTCCCCCAGAACTGTACTGTTTATGGCTAACTGCATCTGCGTGCAGACGAGAACTGCCAATCAGTGACTTCAAATGATATTCAGGTCAAGTCCGGGTCCAAAACCGAACTTGTAATAAAGTTCAGCTGGACATGCAGAATCCGAACTTCCACGGGCCGCTCATCTCTAGTCATATCTTCAGTGTTGTCCCATAAATATATATAAAATATTCACAAAAATTGAGGGATGTACTCACTTTTGTGCTATACTGATCACATAGGTCAGTAATAAGTATTGAATACTTCACCAATTTTCTAAGTAAATATATTTCTAAAGGTGCTGTTGACATGAATTTCTCATCACATGTCAGTAACAACCCATCCAATCCACACAAGCAAAGACATCAAACTGAAGATGTCCATAAATTTAGTGATGTGTAATAATGAGAAATAATACAGAAAACAAATATTGAGCACATGAAGAAAGAGAGGCTCAGAAATCTAAGGAAAGTCATGACAACAGCTGAAATCTATCAGTACTCAGAAAGCCAACCTGCCACTTAGTGAAAAATAATATCATTTGGTTGAACTGATGGCCTATAAAAAGGTGTCTCATTACCAAGGTGCCACACAAGAAACATCTCAGGATGGGTAAAACCAGTGAGCTGTTTCAAGACTTTTACCATTTTATTGTTTCAAAACATACTGATGGCATTAGTTACAGAAGTATACCTAAACTGCTGAAGTTTTTAGTAAGCACTATTGGGGCCATAATCCAGAAGTGGAAAAAAACATAATTTCACCATAAACTGGCCACAGCCAGGTTGTTACGGGGGAACCGGCAGATTAGGACCAGGGGTATATATCCCAATCGCCAGTCGGGGCCCACCGTGCTCCAGATGGTAATGGAGCTGCTGGCACCCTGTGGGTTAGGCGGAGACTATAGAGCTGGATGGCTCTGAGATAACTCAAGGAACCGGTCACGTGTGTAGGGACACGTCAGACTGGACGACAACCCAGTTAGCGTTTCGGTGGAGCGGATGCTACTCCGACCACGTGTGTAACAACACGTCAGGCCGGATGGTAACCAGTTAGCGTTGACCGAGAAGACCGCTGCGACAGCGCCCTGTCGGCCACGTGTGTAAGACACGTCAGGCCGAGCGGTCCTCCAATTAGCGTTTCTGGCCACCACTCGACTGGCCACGTGTGTAAAGGACACGTCAGACCAGGTAGTCACACCAGTAGCATTTGACTGGGAAGCCGAGGATGATAATAGGGTTCACACACCCAATCCAGGAACACCCTGTTAACTTCACAGGGGTTCTGGGGGCGCTGTCCGTGCGCGTAGAGGGCACAACCGGACAGGTGGCGCAGCAGGTACACTGTCTGTGTGCGTAGCGGGCACTCTCGGACAGGTGACGCAACAGGTATTCTGTCCGTGTGCATAGGAGGTACAACTGAACAGGTGACGCAGCAGCCGCAGCCCAGTTAACGCCACTGGACTGCTCTAGCACAACAGGAATGGTAGCAAGGAAGCACGGCGCCTGACCCTCATGTGCTGAGCCACGAATCTTGGAGTGACAGGCACCGTTCGCCTAGCCCTACCTACTGCTTCCAACAAGGCTTATGCCACCAAGAACTCTAAATGAAGACTGTGCACCTCCATGTTGTCTCCAGCCCCTTTTATAACCTGGGTCCGCCCCAAACCCATGGTGGAACCACCAAGGTCCAATAGCAGAGTGCCATGTCATCAGTGACGTCACATGCGACCTATCCGGAACCGCCACGTCATTGATGACCTCTGGCAGCCACGCCCCAAACACTTCACCAGTCATCGTCTGACGACCAATGGTGAGGTGCCAGATCATAGGGTCGGGCCTCTGCGAGCCAGTCCGGAGTTGCCACGTCATCAGGACACCTGACACCCTCTGCCCTATCAGGGCCTGCCACCTCACGGACATGCTCAGTGAGGTCCTTACCGGACCTAGCCTCTGATGCACTAAGTGCCTGAGCATGCTCAGTAGCCTGAGCAACAGGCTCAGAAAGCAGACTATCAGTTTGAGCATGCTCAGTAGGCACATCCCAGAACTTAGACACAGCACGAAGTCCAAGTACCTGTGCAAAGAGGCTGTTAGGGTTAATTGTGGGAGCATGCTCAGTAGCCTGAACTGAGGACTTAGTCTCAGACATAACACAATCAGGCTGAGCATGCTCACTAGGCAAAACACCGGGCTTAGACTCTGGCTGGGGTAAATCAGCGCACGCATGCGCACTAGCCACCTCTCCACACTTAGACGTGGTGGAAGGAACAGCCAACTGGACGACCCGAGGCACAGCCAAGAACGGCAGCCGGCGCCTGGGTGCAACAGGAACCGCAGCAGACTGCTTGCGGCTATGGCGGCGCCGGTTCGTAACACAGGTCTTCTCCACTGGAATCAGCAGATACAATTATTTCAAAGAATACAATAAGTAATACATTCAACCTCCATAGCTTGTATGCATGCTCACCTCGCAAGACTCTGTTGATGAACAACATACACATTCAAATTTGTTTAAAGTTTTCTCAACAACATTTAGGCAAGCCTTTGAAATATTGGGAGAATGTAGTCTTTTCAGATGAGACCAAAATTGCATTTTTTGGATACTATAATTCACACCATGTTTGGAGGCCAAAAAGCACTGCATATCACCCCAAAAACACCACACCAACAGTGAAATTTGAAGGTCGGGACATCATGGTGTGGGGCTATTTTTCAGTATATGGCAAGGACAAGCTTTATGTAATTGACGGATGAGTGGACAAATGTACCGCAATTTCTTGACAAAAATCTGCTGCCATCTACTAGGATGATGAAGATAAAGTGAAGGTAGACATTTCAGCAAGACAATGATCCCAAACACACAGGCAAGGAAACTCTCAATTGGTTTCAGAGAAAGAAAATTATGCTGCTAGAATGGCCGAGCCAATCACCAGACCTGAATCAAGTAAAAATTTTATGGAGGGAACTAAAGCTCAAAATTCATAGAAGAAGCCCACTTCAGGATTTGAAGAGTGTTAGTGTGAAACAGTGGACCAATATCACACATGAGCAATGCATGTGACTAGTTTCTCCATACTGGAGGCATGTTGAAGCTGTCATCACGAACAAAGGCTTTTGTATGAATCATTATATAGATTTCTGTAAGCATATTCAGAATTTTTTTCTTGTGTAATTCTTATTATTATGCATTACTTAATTTATGGTCATCATTGGTTTGATTTCTTTGCCTTTGTGGATTAGATGGGTTGTTACCTACATCTGATAAGAAACGTATGTGAATTACACAATTTAGGAATATATTTACTTAGAAATTTGTTGACATGTTCAATACTTATTTCACCCACTGTATAGACACACACATCTCTGCACATCTGGGCTAACTGGCTGTGCAAGGAATGACAGCCAGTCCCATTCACTTGATTGAAGCTGTGCTGCAGTGGGGTGGTTGGAGTGAGCCTATGCAGAGTTAAAACTGTGAAGTAGTATTCAGGCCCCTTCCTTCTCAAAATTTTGGGAGTCCCAGTGGTTTGCCAACTCTCCCCCAGTGGCAGAATTTGGAGGAAAGAAGGAACAGGTTGTAGAATCTTACTAAACACAATGATTTTTGAGTAAATTAGTCACCAGCGTCAGATGCGTCCGAACGCAGCTCATTCTCGCCTGCCATTGGGAACCCATCAGGAATAATATGGTGCTGGCTCTTCATTGGTATTCAGCCATCAGATCCTTTCTGCCTCTTGTTCTAATGCCTCTATCTCCCCATCTGTCATTGACGTCCTATATTGCTGAAGTCCCCCTATAATGAAAATAGGCACAAGAGGGTCTAAAATTAATGCTTTAACTCCCTTTTTGTGCCACATTTTTGTTTGCCTTTCCTTACATTTGCCAACTTTACGACTCTTTTGCAACATTTTCCAACAAGTTTGAGCCTAAGCAGGCAGTTTTGTTTTCTGTCGGTGAATGAGTGGGATTTGCTTTGCCAGATTACATTTTTGACATTTCTGACGTAACTTTTTAGAAAGTTCCAACATTTTTGTGTAGTTTTACTCCACTGCCTGAGTGATGTAGATGGCTAGGCTAGAAAACAGTACATTCTTTATTTTTTTTTACGGTTTTACAAAATTTAACCAAAGACAACAGAAAATAGAGGCCTGACATAAAAAAAAAGAAAGGCAGTGAACTGAAGGACAAAAAAAGGCGCAATCTGGGGTTTTATCCAAGAAAGATGATTAAAAATGTTGGAAATGTTCCCCTTGGCAGGTTGTGTGGGTCACAAGCAACTGGAACTGACCAAAATGACGGCTGCAGCAGCCTCACGATTGTAACAGCAAACACCAGAAGAAGAAGGGGTATGATTGCTGCGCTGCCGTAGTCAATCAATAGTAATTTATTTCTACGCGTTTTAGAGAGAACTCTCTCCTTCCTCAGGATCCTTCTAATGTTTCTGGATGTTTTTCTGACTACGGCGGTATGGCAATCATACCCATTCTTCTTCTCCTGGTGCTTGCAAAAACGAAGAAATAAAAGAAGAAAACAATTCTGATAGGTACATCTTTGTGACATAAAAAAATAGGATTAAGTAGATGGGCTTTGCCTAAGGATTCTGAACTTGACATTAGCCTCATGCACGAAAAAGGGCATCCTATATAATTATTATTATTATTTATTATTATAGCGCCATTTATTCCATGGCGCTTTACAAGTGAAAGAGGGTATACATACAACAATCATTAACAGTACAAAACAGACTGGTATAGGAGGAGACAGGACCCTGCCCGCGAGGGCTCACAGTCTACAGATATATAATATATAATGTGAAGTTTTATACAAAAATATTTAATCCATCTCTAATTATCTGAACCACATATTCGTTGTATTTTTAATGTGATGTAACCTACAAACAACATTCTAGAATACTGTATATAAGAGCCCAGACCGCTGTGTATAACATAAAAAAGACACACCTGGATGGTGGTCTGGTCTTGGTTACGACACCTCCTGTATCCTGTGCAGTGGCCGTCCTCCTTCCCAGTTCCGTGTGGATGACACGTTCTACGTCATCTACACAGAGGCATCCATTGCGCTACTGCGCATGCGCAATTTGATCTGCCCTGCTGAGGGTGTAGGAGGGTGCCGGATTCAGCCCACCCCAGACCTGCAGACTGTTTGTAACCTGCACAATTGTTGTTTTATTGTGTAATTGTATTTTGGTAAACGACCACAAGATGGCCCCGATGTGCTCGGCCGCTTCTCTGGTCCTGTGGGATAGTAAAGAGTTCATGGGGGTGGAGCAACACATACCAAAAGCAGGGGTTGCGAGTTAAGGGTAGGAGAGTCCGCCAGAAAGGAGAAAGATACCACACCTGTTGGAGGTGTGAGGTGTAGCCTCATTTTAGTGTAAATTTCTGGACCCTAAGGGTCAATCCTGGACCGTTGGAACGTGGGATCCTGGAACTGTAGGACTGGTCTAACCATGTCCCCTGCTGTGGGTTTTGTCCAGCCGGTCGGAAAGGCTTCCATTCCCCTGCTGCAATTACCCAAAGAACCCTTCTGGCAGCTGAAGATCAGTTGCTCCATTCGAAATAGGGTAGGTCTGGTCCTGTCCAGAAGCAGTAGCCTGAGCAAGAAGACGCTGTGGACCCTGTCAGACATATTGCAAGTCCCTCTGGGTGGGATGACTGAGTTCAGGAGATGTCATGATCTGGACTCTGCATGTGTGACGCTGACCAGGGTGATGAGGGACCTAGTGGAGCCGGGGAAGCGGCCGGCTGACAATATATATGAAATATCTGTGAAGGTGGAGAATAAGGAGAACCTCTATGGGCCCAATGCCGGTGCCCTAATAATGCCTATGTTTAAAATAAATGTTATCGCTTGGTTTGGAACCACGGAGTGAAGGTGTGATCCTTAAAACTATGTCCCAGGAGTGCCGTATGAGTGAAGAGGTGGGCGAACGGCACGGAAGATCCCATGGAGGGAGGAGTGAGGTACGGCAGGTATGGGGTTAACCGCTGGCTATGCTGCGGCCGGTTAACCCCTGCACACACGGCTACCATAGCCTGCCGTCCTCCCTCTACAGTAGTGTGCATGCACAAGCAGTCTTTGACTCTTTCTCATGCCTGCGCATTACAGTACTTTCCTCTGCTCTCACCAAGACACATCAAAGTGCGTAAAGGAACACAATGGAGGCTTCTGTGTGAATGACGTAGGACGCATCAGTCACACGGAGCTATGAAGGAGGATGGAGATCGAAAGAAGATAGGAGGTGCTGAACTGAAACAGCAATGTCCATTGGACCAGACCGCCCCCCTAGGTGAGTATAATAAACACAGTTTTTTAAGTTATACAGACTAGAATGCTGTATATAGGGGCTCACTGGTGGTGGCCGCAGCTTATAAGGGACAAATCTGGTGAAGGCACGGTGGGGTACAAGGACCCTAGGTCAGGGAGAAGCTTCAGGCAACCAGGCAATTAACCTGTGGAGAACAGAGCCTTTATGGACTGTTCCAACTAGCTCCAGAATCGGGGCACTAGCGCAATGAGGGGGATAGGGCCTTCCATATAAGCAGCCCACTAAAATTCCAAGCGTGAGCCCTGAGAGCAGGCTCCCACACTTAGCCACAGTGAGGAACGGGGCCTGGCAACTTTCAGACTACTGGGCCACTATGGTGAATTTAAACTTTGTGCCAGGAGGCAGGTCATGGATCACCAGGCAGCACTGCAGGGGACGGGACCCGGACGAGCTCCCCTTGAGAGGCAGCAGCATCCAGAGACTTGGTTTACCCGGTTGTCAGCGTCTGCTTATTAGCTGAGTGAGTACCTGAGTGATTTACCCTTCATGGCACCCAGTAGCGTCATCCAAAGTCCCGGGGCCTATCCCTACCCGTGGAGGGCAACGACACCTTGCTGCCCCACTCCATCACCCCGGGTACTCCCAACGGCAGTACTCCCAGTTACCGCACACCATGGGTGGCATCACGAACTATAACTCTCCTGTAAATATTTTCCCTTTTACTTTTAGAGTGTGGCCCTTAAGCCCCCTGGTCCGGAGACCCTCGAGCCACAAACCCTCGAGCCACGAATGGACACTACCCCTGGATCCGAGCAATTCGATCCGCTGCTGGGGTGGCACACAACCCCCAATAACATCTAACACTGGCAGCTTTTCTTATAGATCTAGTAAATACCCCCTGGTGGTGGTCAACAATGCTGCCAGCATAGGCTACATGCTAAGGCCTCATACATAAAAGGCAGTTTTGTGCAGTTTTTTTTATGGGTTTTTTTATGTCAGGATTGAATGCTAAAAAGAGAAAAAGTATTCATTCCTTAATAAAGCCATTGAAAGTGCTAATTGTTACTATCATTTTAGCTATTACAATGTATTAACCACTCTGAATTTTGATTATTTTCTATCAACTGATTAATATTGCAGCAAGATAAAGTTTACCTGTAAGAAAATAAAGTTAAGAAATACATGTAATTCATAAATACGGGCAAGGTCTTTTGCACTGATAAACCATATTTCTGATGCACAGCGTTTAATAAATGCCCCCACAGCATTGCCCTACTTTTAATGGACAGTTGCTCCTGCAATTATAGGGGCAATAATAAAAAAGGCAACCTAAACCCAATTATTGCAAACTGAGATTTCATTCTGACAGATACAGCATAGCAATAATTAATATACATAAGATTCTCGGCTGCATGGATTTTGTTAGAAGTCATAACAGAGACCTTGGTGGATACCAAGTAACATTGAACTAAATATAGCAATGAAACAGCTCCCCTAGTGGTGGAATGTTCTCAGAAATTTTATCAGGTGATAGCTGTGAATCATCTCCGGATACAGCAGGAAGATCAATATAAGAAGGGGACTCAGTCTCATAACTGTGTCATATTCATGGCTTGGGTATGATACCTTCACAGTTGACATAGTTGCTGAGACTGCTTATCCTTGAATAGATTTCTAGTGTTATTGGGTCAAATCAAAATCTGATGGTAATTAAAGAGGTGATTCACTACTCTGCAATAGTGGCCACATCTCTGTAAAACTGATAGGGAAAGATTTTTCTAAATACCTTGTTTAGAGAATTCTGCCTCTGAGTGCCACTATTGCAGTCTGATCTTCCCCATGGAGTGACATTCCCCCGGGCTCCGTGACCTCTGAGATCCAGTGATATCACGCCAACTTCCAGTTGACCCGATATCACCGAGTCCAGCCTCAGTCTTCCTGAGTGACTGGGCTGTGGGCGGTGTTTTGCCACTAGTCACAGCCCAGCATCAGTCCTGCTTGCGGTGCTCTACAGTAAAGGAGAGCATGCGCGACATGTTTTGCTGTGATGAGCGGTGAAATGCCGCCCACAGCCCAGTCACTTAGGAAGACTGAGGCCGTCCTTGGTGATGTCAGGTCAACTGTAGTTTGACATGACATCACTGGATCTCAGAGGTCACGGAGCCCGGGGGGGGGGTCACTTCATGGGGATGAGCGGACCGCAATAGCGCCACTCACAAGCAGAATTGGCTGAACAAGGTAATTAGAAAAAACCTTACCTATCAGTTTTACAGGGATGTGGTCACTATTGAAGAGTAGTGAACCACCTCTTTAAGTTAGTAAAGTTTACATTTTGTCCTTAGCCTCAGACTGTATAATTGAGGGTTTTCAGCCATTTAGCAATTTATTTCTTTGACTAAAAACATGGGTCTGTAAGGGTAAAATTGTTTGAAAAGTAAGAGGTGACTTTTCTATACTTTTAATCACTGAGTTCAGTAAAAATATTCCAAAAATTCCATCACGTAGAGTTTTTTTCCACAAACTCTGGCTCAATAGGCTTTTTGCTGCACCATAATTTGACCCCTTTGTGTGACCTTTGGTGGATGATTTTGGTGTCATTAGATTGGTTAGAAATGAATGGACGCTGTGCTGTGATTGGCTGCTGTGGGCACAGAAGATTTTCTTATACCAACTTCCAAAGTGTGTGGTGATGGCCATGGCACCCAATCACAGCATAGCTTTCATTTTTCCCCAACAGTATAAGAAATGAAAGCTGCAATGCGATTGGTTGCTATAGGAAGCAAAGGCAGATTTTCTTTAAGATGGAGTTCATAAGTGTGGTGCTTATCATGATTCCTTTCAGTATTTAGTGGTTGTGGTGGATTAAGCTTCTGTTTCTAACAACACGATCGAAATGGCTACAAGGCAGTTCTGTAATTCACCAGACAACTTTGGCTACATCTGTGGTTGTTTTGTAGGGAAGAAACAACAAAGAAACATTACGGGCTTTGTTAGAAAAGTGTATTATGTGCACATTGGTGTAAAACTAAGTGATCAGGAAAAGTTGTTGCCTCGACATGGAGTGTGTTCTGTTTGTGTAGAACTACGACAGTGGGCTAAAGGGAAGAAAGAGAGCTATCGTTTTGGCATGCCTATGATCTGGGGGGAACCACAAAATCCTAGTGATGACTACTACTATTGAACGTGCAATGTGGAGGGATTCAACCCTATAAATAAAAAGGAAATTATATACCTGGACCTCCAGCATTTTTGAGGGTGTGAATATTCAGTAACTCATGAAGGATGTCGTGTTCGAAACAAGAATGAAAGCTATTGAGAAAAGGGCTTGGGATTCTTTTACAGAAGTCGTGAAGAAATTTCTAGGTATCAACAAAGATCCAAAATTTAAGTCCATCGCGGAGAAGATGCTGCAATGTTTCAAAGCCTTGGGTTGTCTGATGAATTTCAAGTTACAGTTTTACATTCCCATTTGGATTACTTTCCTGATAACCTTGGTGCTGTTAGCGAAGAGTAAGGAGAAAGATTTCATCAGAATATCAAGGAGATGGAATGATGATACCAAGGTGGATGGAACGGGAACAAGATGGGGACAACTGCTGGATGCTTCACAGAGAAGATCTGCAGGCCTTCTATAGATATTATAGATATCAAAAGAAGCTTTGAGGAGAAAAAGAAAAGACGCAACAATTAATTTCCAATAAAGTTGCAGAATGAACGTTCATTAAATTTATATATACAATATTGTGTACATTTTTAGCTACAATGAAGATTTTTCTTGTTCATCTCACTTGTATGTAATTTTCACGCACATTTTGTGCAAAATCCATACATAATGGTTAAAATAAAAAAGTGGTTTTTTTTAAATCATGGCATAAGAAAACATAAGAATCAGTCATTGGATTTGTATAGATTTCCATAAACCCAAATTCTGCATAATAGAAATAATTTCACTTTTTTACTTTATTTATTATTTTTTTTTTACCAGGTTCATACATTCATATTC
Source organism: Anomaloglossus baeobatrachus (assembly GCF_048569485.1). Lineage (NCBI taxonomy): Eukaryota > Metazoa > Chordata > Amphibia > Anura > Aromobatidae > Anomaloglossus > Anomaloglossus baeobatrachus. The sequence continues at coordinate 686,035,250 of NC_134354.1, forward strand.
GGACAAATGCTACTGGATGAATAAACCTGCAGTAACTTTTCACATAAATTAATAGATGTAATTTCCAGGAACTAATTTGACAATGTTAATGACACGATCAACATAAAAAGTTTAAGAGACAGACAATTGGTAATTAACTTTACCAAAGAATGTAAATTGCCTGGAAGGAGCGCACTAATTACAATTCCTAATTTTAAGGATATTATGTTTTACATTTTTAAATTACTAAATATAATGGAGTAAAAGCAAATGCTAAAAATATTTGAATTTCTTATTGAAATTTGGAAGTCTTCTTTAAGCGTCCACACACATTAGCTAGCTGTCAGATGATCGATTTTTCGTCCATCAACGCTCTCTTGACTCCGGAATATGCAGGAATGATGGGGATTGTAAGCTCTCCTGTTTTCTCTGTAAGGCCAGAGTCACACTTGCGAGTGCTTCACGTGTAACTCACGCGAGTCTCACATGACATCACCCAGCATGACCGCACACTCTACTGACAGGAGTGGGTCGGTTGCATGTATCTCTATGCAGCTGACACGCTCCTGTCTGGAGAGTATGCGGCTGTGCCAGGTGATGCGATGCGAGACTCGCGTGAGTTACACGCGAAGAACTGGCAAGTGTGACTCTAGCCTAACGGAGCCACAGTCATACTCTTCTGTCAATGGATTATCTCCCAGAAAACAGAAGGATCAGTATTGGAAATCCAACAGGCTGAATCCTTTTCTTTCCCGACATGGTCTGTCGGGGAAGAGTCAGGAGGCCCCAGTACACATCAGACAGTCACTCAACTGAAGTCTAATGTGTACTATAGAGACAATTACAGGGGTTCCCTGCTTAGGATATTGTCTCATTTTAGTTGAACTCACCTGCAATGCTATGTGACTACAGTATATTTAGAGGTTGCTCTCCAGCTATCCTACATTCCTGAATGGTGATATCGCCTTATGATTCAGGTAAAACTGTCCATACTCTTGTATTGCTGAGAATGTGTTGTTCAAAAATGTTGGAAAGCTTGATTAAGGCTATGTCCACACGTTATAGCCAGTAACATGTGCTCATAAGTAGCATGTACACCAACTCATGCTCCAGCTCTTTTCTTGTTGTTTTTGATTTCACTGAGCTGGGCAATTCATCCATTGCATCCCATGGCTGTGTGTCTATAGTCGGGACCTAGGTCACTCTCTGCCCTTATTCAGATTGAGGTTTGTTTTGAAACAAGATTAGGTTTTAATACTAGAGTGTGTTAGGTACCATCCTGCCTGGGTACACCTTGTCGGGTGGGATAGCTTTACACTTTTTTGATAAAAAATAGTGTTTACTAAGTAGAATCATAGAATGGTACAGTTGGAAGGGACCTCAAGGGCCATCGGGTCCAACCCCCTACGAGTTCAGTTTTCTTAAATCATCCCAGCTATATGTTTATCCAGCTTCCGCTTGAAGATTTCCATTGATGGAGAGCTCACCAGTAGAGATGAGCGAGCCTCTAGAGGCTCGAGTTCAGTTCGGTTCGTCGAACGGAGGCCGCGTTCGAGCTCGGTTCGGCAAACACAAACACATAAAAACACATTATAAATGTACACATACAGTTAATAAACATTGCCATAACACTTACCTGTCCCCGCGATGCGTCCTGCACTCTGTCTCCCGCCGCTTTTCCTTCCGATAATCGCTGCGTCCTCCCGGTAACCAGCACCAGCATAGGACCTATCGGGACGTCAAAATAGCCATGCGACCAGTCTCGTGTCTATTATCTCATTGCCTACAGACTGGTCACATGGCTTTGACGTCATGCTAGGTCCTGTCAGTGCATCTCTCCAGTACGCGGTGATCGTTTGTGTATCTCCGTGTACCGGCGACATGCTCGGGCACACGGTCGACTCCCCTTTCTGCTTCCCCGTTCTGTTATTCACCGGCTGCCACAGCCGGTCAATAACGGAGATCACCGTTGCTATAGCAACGCGCCTGTCAGCGGTGACGTCACCGCTGATAGGCAGCAGCTTCTGGTCACTCACGGAGTGAAAAGACTGCACGGGAACAGCAGCGTCTTCCTCCCATGCAGCGCTGCTGATGTAGCAGAGCTGCATGGGTTGAAGGAGAAAGAAGACAGAAGAGCAGGATCGTGGAGGGATAAGAGGGAGTAATAAACATGGAGTCTCTAAGTGTGTCTGTGTATTTATTTCTATTAAAGTATTTTTTCTCTGTGTGGTGTCTTTTATTTTAACCCTTTATTGGAGATTCTTAATGGCCGGATCAAACTTTCCTAACATTAAGAATCTCTGACTTAATACTAGCTAGTAAAACAAAGCTAGTATTAACTCATAATTACCCAGCGAGCCACCCGGCTTCAGGGCAGCTGGAAGAGTTGGATACAGCGCCAGATGATGGCGCTTCTATGAGAGCGCCATTTTCTGGGGCGGCTGCGGATTGCAATTCGCAGCAGAGGGGCCCAGAAAGCTCAGGCTAACCTGTGCTGCGGATTTCAATTCCCAGCTGCCTAGTTGTACCTGGCTGGACACAAAAATAGAGCGAAGCCCACGTCATTTGTTTTTTAATTATTTCATGAAATTCGTGAAATAATTAAAAAAAAAGGACTTCCCTATATTTTTTGTTCCCAGCCGGGTACAAATAGGCAGCTGGGGGTTGGGGGCATCCGTACCTGCCTGCTGTACCTGGCTAGCATACAAAAATATGGCGAAGCTCATGTAATTTTTTTTGGTGGGCAAAAAACTCCTGCATACACTCCTGGATGGAGTATGCTGAGCCTTGTAGTTCTGCAGCTGCTGTCTGCTCTCCTGCATACACTAGTGAATGGAGCATGCTGAGCCTTGTAGTTCTGCAGCTGCTGTCTGCTCTCCTGCATACACTAGTGAATGGAGCATGCTGAGCCTTGTCGTTCTGCAGCTGCTGTCTGCTCTCCTCCATACAGACAGACAGCAGCTGCAGAAATACAAGGCTCAGCATACTCCATCCAGGACTGTATGCAGGAGTTTTTTGCCCCCCAAAAAAATTATGTGGGCTTTGCCATGTTTTTGTATGCTAGCCAGGTACAGCAGGCAGCTACGGGCTGCCCCCAACCCACAGCTGCCTATTTATACCAGCTGAGAACCAAAAATATAGAGAAGCCCTTTTTTTATTAATTATTTCATGAATTTCATGAAATGAAAAAAAAAACAAATGACGTGAGCTTCGCCATATTTTTGTATGCTAGCCAGGTACAGCAGGTACCTACGGGCTGCCCCCAACCCTCAGCTGCCTATTTGTACCCGGCTGGGAACCAAAAATAAAGGGAAGCACGTTTTTTTTAATTATTTCACTTATTACATGAAATAATTAAAAAACAAATGATGTGGGCTTCACCATATTTTTGTGTCCAGCCAGGTACAAGTAGGCAGCTGGGGATTGGAATCCACAGCACAGGTTGGCCTGAGCTTTCTGGGTCCCTCTGCTGCGAATTGCAGTCCGCAGCCGCCCCAGAAAATGGCGCTTTCATAGAAGTGCCATCTTCTGGCGCTGTATCCAACTCTTCCAGCTGCCCTGGTGACGGGTGGCTCGCTGGGTAATAATGGGGTTGGGGCTAGCTGTATATTATCAACTGGCCCTACGCCCAAAATTCATGGTGTCACGCCAATATTAGACATGGCCACCATGAATTTCTAGTACCGATAAAAAAAAACACAACACACAGAAAAATATTTTTATTATAAATAAAACACAACACAATTAGTGACTCCATCTTTATTGAAATAAAGAACCCCCCTCTGCAGTAATCCTGGGTCAAGGGTCCCACGCCGTCCAATCCGGATCCAATATCATCTGATCGGTTTGCTGGAAGGCAAAGCGATCAGATGATGTGTCAGGTTCAAGGGCATGAATCACATGACACAGCAGCTGATTGTATAAACGGCTTTTATACAATCAGCTGATGCATCAGTGCAAAAAAAAAACAAAACTACACACTTCAGTGCAGACTCCTGTCCGACGGCATCAGCTGATAGTTTAGTTGACTGGGCGGTAAAAAGCCGGACTCACCGCTCGACTTATAGTGTCAGCTGATTCCATCAGGTGACCGCATCAGCTGATCATCGCCAGGTCTGAGAAAGAAAGAGAGAGAAAGAAGAGAGAGAGAGAAAGAGAGAAAGAAGAGAGAGAAAGAGAGAAAGAAGAGAGAGAGAGAAAGAGAGAAAGAAAAGAGAAAGAGAGAAAGAGAGAAAGAAGAGAGAGAAAGAGAGAAAGAAGAGAGAGAAAGAGAGAAAGAAGAGAGAGAGCAAGAGAGAAAGAAGAGAGAAAAAGAAGAGAGAGAGAAAGAGAGAAAGAAGAGAGAGAAAGAAGAGAGAGAAAGAAGAGAGAGAAAGAAGAGAGAGAAAGAGAAAGCACAGAATAACTAATAGACTAATGAAGCGGCAGCCATTTTCTAAAGAGGAAAAGACACCGCAGATTTGTGACAGACGTGGAGCGAGACGCCCGTGATCGGTGAGTAGGAAAGAGAAAGGGATTGTGCTGGGGACGCAGGATGCATGCAGGTTGCAACATGTGCACATAGTGTGTCGCCAGGGGTTAAGGGGATACCCAGAACCGGGCCAAGGGGTTGCTTCTGGAAAGGGGATCACGGTGTCGTGGCCCGGTCCGTGCTCCCTGGTTCCACAATAAAAAGGGGGGTTATGTTCGTGACGCCACCCGTGGAATGTGATCAGAGATGACCACCGCTGCTGCAGAACCTCCGGGGTGATGGAAGGCAGCTTGAGATGGGACGGCTCCCCACGGGTAGAGCCTTTTCCCCGGGGCAGTGTGTTAGTCTATGGGGGGAGTGCAGGACACGAGCACAATAAACAGGCAGACTCACGGTTTTGCAGTTTCTTTGTCCTTTACTGTAGATGGCATTCAGCAGAGTACTGTCCACGGAGTCTGTGAGGGGTTCAGGGCTTCTCCCACCCAGCCGGGCCGTTTTGGCTTCCTTGCCTGCACTGTGTGTCTGTGGCCCCGCTGCTGAGTGAACTATGCAGCTGGCTCTGCTCTGCTCTGCTCCTAGGTACCGACCTGACAGGCAACTCGAGTCCTTACTAGTATGTTCCTGAACTCTGCGTTTGTTGCTTGTGTCTGTGGTACAGGTGAAAGATCTGGAATCTTCACTTCTCTGGTGGTAATTGTGCAGCATGTAACCTGCAGTCTCGGATCCAGCATCCGTTCTGTGTGCTCCACTGGGGATGAGCTCAGCAATGCTCTGTCTCCCAGGAATGTTCCTCTGTGTACGCTTTCTCCTTTCCTCAGACCCTCAGCTAGGCCTGGAATTGGTCAGTGGATCCTGAGGTGAGCTAAAGCCAGCTTCCAACCTACAGATCCTTTCTCCTCAGTGCTCTGCACTGAACTTCCAAAACGAAACTACTTCTGACCATTTCCTCCCCCCCAGCAGAATGTACAGGGAAGCAGCTTGGTCTCCCCCTTCTGGCCAGGAGGTCTTGGTGTTGTGTGTGGGGAGTTAACCCTTTGTGTTGTTACTGTGGCAACCCTGGGGTGCCACATTCCCCCTTAGTGAAGAACAGTACTCCGGGACTGTGAAACAAATAAACAAGTTATCACAACAATTGTATATATACAGAGTCTCAAAAGGAAAAAAATACAAAAACCTTAAAGCTCAAAAAGAGTCCAAAATGTTCAGAAATATGTAAGTGTTCATACAGTATAGTCTCTGTAGGTACTGGGCTTTTGGTCTTAACGTTGCAATTAAATAAACATTTCAATCAACAAACACTTCTTAAAGGTGTCTCTACTCTGGTCATAAGTGCAGTAGGCCTCACGGCCCTCGGGCCACCAACAATGTGATCAAGTTGTAACTCTCCGGGCTGCCACCTTACACCACTCTTCTCTCACCTTTTCTGTACACTAAACTGTTACGGTTTTTCATATAAACATTATAACATATGTACATTTTATATGCAATTTCACATTAGTCTTTATATCTTGCTGGTATATGACCCTGAGTACTACGCTGTGATCTGCGTACTGCTGGTGTACTGGGTGTACTTAGCATAATGGTGTGGGTGGAAGTGTACCTATTTGGTGTTTCTGGTACTTGTGAGGATGGTGGACTGACTGTAGGACTGGCAAGCTCACTGGGACCAGGAATCTGTTCTTCCTCTACGGTTTCAACTTCCAGTTCTTCTTGTCTTGAGACTTCTTGTGGTATGGGTTCTGATTGTGGTTCCACCACTTGAGGGAAGGCGATCATTGGGACTACTACTGCTCCATGGTAATTTGGCCATGTTTTTGGGAAATCTCCTAAGACTGTATGGAATACATCTTCTTCCTTCTTGACAGGTTGTTCCTGTATGGGTAAGGTGACTTCTGGTGTCTTCAGGGTTTCAGGACACGGTTTGAGTTGATCTCTTGACACGACAGCTGATGTCCTTCCTTCATCCTTACTGATTAGACACACTTTGGGATTATCCATACTGGATGGTAAGACTGTATATGGGGTGGTTTCCCACTGATTATCCAATTTGTTTGTGCGCCGTTTCCTCTTGAGAACTTGGTCACCAGGTTGCAATGGGGTTGCTAGAGCATGCTGGTTGAAGTTTCTCTCTTGTCTTCCCCTAGCTTGTTGGAGACTTTTCTCTACGCACTCTTGTACTTGGCGATACTGCTGCTGACGTAGGGTATCCCAATTGGATTCTTGAACTTCTGCATCTGGCTTCAGAATTCCCATATCTAAATCAATTGGCAGTTTACCGGGCCTTGCACGCATGAGGTAAGCGGGGGTGCAGTTTGTAGAACTCACCGGGACATGATTGTACAAGTCCACCAAGTCTGGCAATTTCTCTGGCCATTGATTTCTTTCTGACTCTGGTAAGGTCTTCAACAGGTCAATCACAATATGGTTCATCTTCTCACATAAGCCATTTGTTTGGGGATGGTATGCTGTTGTGCGGATCTTTTTACAGCCATACATGTTGCAGAATTCTTGGAAAATCTGTGATTCAAAAGCTGGACCTTGATCTGCAAGGACTTGTTCTGGGTAACCATGGGGTCTGCAAAAGTACGTCTGGAATGCTTTAGCTGCTGTTCTAGCTGTAAGGTCTTTCACGGGTACCACCACTAAGAAGCGTGAGTAATGGTCCACGATGGTTAAGGCATAGACATAGCCGGACCGGCTTGGTGACAACTTGACGTGGTCTAATGCGACTAGCTCGAGTGGTTGCTTGGTTACTATGGACTGGAGTGGAGCTCTCTGGTTCTGTTGATCCTTTCTTCTGAGGTTGCATGGTCCGCATTTTCTACACCAATCTTCAATTGATTTTCTCATGCCAACCCAGTAGAATCTTTCTCTTAAGAGCACTTCCAACTTTTTCCAACCAAAATGACCAGCACCGTTGTGGTAAGCTTCCAGAACCATCTTGACGTCTCTCTTGGGCACAATGATCTGCCAGACCAACTCATGTGTTTTTGGATTGGTGTGCCTTCTACAGAGCTTCCCTTGGTACAGGAACAATTTACCTCTCTCCTTCCAGAGATGTTGCGTCTCAGCTGGGGCATTCTGATTAGGGTAAGCACCTTGTTGTGTAAGCAGTTCTTTCACTAGCTTCACAGCTGGATCGCTGTCTTGTGTGTCAGCCCATCCGTGGTGTGCTAATGGGTTGAGAGTTGCCTGCTGTTGTTTTTGGTAGACACTTGGTTGATACTGTCCCACCTTAGGACGGTGAAAGGCCGGTAACTCAATTTCTTCCAGTCCCTCCGGTTCCTCTTCCACGTCCCCCGAGTGTGGCATCCGGGATAAGGCATCTGCATTCCCATTCTTGTGGCCTGCCCTGTACTTGATGACAAAGTTGTAGTTTGACAGTCGGGCTATCCATCGCTGTTCCAGCGCACCTAGTTTTGCAGAGTCCAGGTGGGTCAACGGATTGTTGTCAGTAAAGATGGTAAATTCTGCAGCTGCCAGGTAGTGTTTGAAACGCTCTGTTACAGCCCAAACTACTGCCAGTAGTTCTAACTTGAAGGAGCTGTAATTCTCTGGGTTTCTTTCTGTAGGCCGGAGCTTCCTGCTTGCAAAGGCAATAACTTTCTCCTTGCCTTCCTGCTTTTGAGACAATACTGCTCCCAGTCCTACGTTGCTGGCATCCGTGTACAAAATGAAGGGTTGATGGTAATCTGGATATGCCAGGATCTCTTCTCCTGTCAGTGCCCACTTCAACTTCTTAAAGGACTCTTCTCTCTCATCACTCCACTGGAAAGGAGGATTTCGGGCTGCAGACTTCTTTGACTGTCCTACCAGGATGTCTTGTAGGGGAGCTGCTAGCTTCGTGAACCCTTTTATAAATCTTCTATAGTAGCCTACCAGTCCCAGGAATTGCCTCACCTCTTTCACGCTGGTGGGTCTTGGCCAATCTCTGATCACGGTAACTTTTTCAGGATCTGGTGCTACCCCTTCTGAGCTCACGACATGTCCCAGGTACTGTACCCTTGGCTTTAGAAGGTGACACTTGGATGGCTTGATTTTCATGCCGTATCCGGATAAGGCTTCAAACACTTCCGCCAGGTCTTGTAGATGCTGTTCATAGGTCTTGGAGTAGACTATGACGTCATCCAGGTACAGGAGGACAGTTTCAAAGTTCTTATGTCCTAGGCAGCACTCCATCATTCGCTGGAAGGTACCAGGCGCGTTGCAGAGTCCAAACGGCATACAATTGAACTCGCAGAGGCCCATCGGCGTGGTGAACGCTGTCTTCTCCTTATCAGCCTCTGCCACAGGAACTTGCCAATACCCACTAGTCAGATCTAGGGTGGAAAAGTAAGTAGCGGATTTTAATGCAGCCAATGACTCTTCTATCCTAGGTAATGGGTATGCATCCTTGTGTGTAATGCGGTTGATCCGTCTGTAGTCTACACACATCCTCATGGTCCCATTTTTTTTCTTAACTAGCACTAGTGGGGCTGCCCAGGGGCTACAACTGTCTCTTATTACTCCTGCTTCTTTCATTTCTTTGAGCATGTCTTTGGCGCATTGGTAGTGAGCCGGTGGTACTGGTCTATACCTCTCCTTTATGGGTGGATGGTTACCTGTGGGTATAGTGTGCTCTACCCCTTTGATCTGCCCAAAGTCTAATGGGTGTTTGCTGAATATTTGTTCATATTCTTTCACTACCCTGTATACTCCATGCTTTTGATGGGAGGGTGTAGAATCGGTGCCTACATGTAGCTTTTGGCACCAATCCTCCAGCTTTCCCTCTGAGCCATTGTCTTCCGCCTGACTTGACGGCTCCAAGGGCTCAACGGTGGTGATGGCGTTGTTATCAACCGTATATAGCTTAGCCATGGTAGCATACTTAGGTAGGGTGACCTCATCTTCCCCACAATTTAGAAGGCGTATTGGCACTCTCCCCCTGTGTACCTCAACTATTCCTCTGGCCGTCAGTACAGTGGGCCTACTGTCTGAGTACACGGGTTCTACCAGGGCCTGATAGTCTCGCCCTCTGATGCCTATTGCGGCTCTACACCAGACCAGCATTTCTGTTTTGGGAGGAATTACAATAGGTATTGGGTCACTTACCCTTGCACTGCCAATTTCACCTCCTGACATTTCTACCTGCTGCTTCAGCATCAAGGCTTTAATTTCCTTCTGCAGGAGTCTCTGTTGCCCAGGTTTGGCAGTCTCGACGATCTGCTGCAAGACAGTAATTACCTCTGCAAAACAATTTTCAATTACATTCATTCCTAGCAGCATAGTTGGTTCACGTTCTCGTCGGTCAACATCAACAATGATAATACCCTGATTCTGCAATTCTACTCTCCCAATCTTAATGGTCATTTCTCTGAAACCAACCTGTGGTACTAATTCACCATTGCTAGCCCATATATTCAATGCAACATTAGATGGACCACTGCTAACGTCTGAATCAGCCCAGTACCTCTTATAAAGGACATGCGGAATTGATGATATTTGGGAACCAGTGTCCAGCAAGGCGTTGAGCGGAATGCCATCCAGCACGATGGGGATGACTGGACGTCCCCCCACATACTTGTCGTGCCAGGGTGAGGGACCTTGAGAGTTCATTCCTGAGGAGCGGCCCGCCTCCCCAGGGGATCCCCATTTAAAGCACATTCACGGGCAAAGTGACCTGGCTCATTGCAACGGCGGCAAATGGGCTGTCCATCCGGCTGGTAGCGGTCGCTGGGTCGTCCTCTCGTCGCTTGGTATCTCCTAGGCCTCATCCATGGGACATCCTCCTTGCTGGTCGCCAGCTCAATCTTTGGTGCAGACTTGGATCCACGCAGCTCCTGGACGATTCTAGCCATGGAAGCAACAGTGTCTGTAAGGGCTTCAAGCTTTTGATGTAGAGCCTCATTAGTGATCGGCTCCAGGTGGTTAGCAGCAGCCGCTGACATGGCCGATGTCACCGGCACTACTGGCTGCTGGGGTGCCACTGTAAGGTGTTGAACAGAGTCTATATCCTGCGGCTCCTCCACCTGCTGGAGGCGGATGGCTCTATCCTTTAGCTGGGCAAATGTTAGTCCTGGATCCTGGATCACCATCATGCTCAGTTGTCCCCGGTGGGAAGGGGATGAGAGTCCATCCAGGAATTGGTCTATCAGCAGCTTATCTGCTCCAGGGGCTAAGGCAGGTTCTGCTAATTTAAGTGCTCTGAGCGCCTCCTGCAAGTTTAAGGCAAAGTCTCTTGCGCTCTCTCTAGGTTTTTGCTTGCATCCAAAGAACCTCATTTTAGCCCGGCTGCCAGCAGTGGATTCAAAAGCTGCTTTTAGTCCAGCTATTATATGCTCTACAGTGTCTTTTGCATCGTCCGGCCAGGATGTAAATGTGGCGCCCCTGACCTGGTCAGGCACCACTGAGTACTGCACCCATGCTGGGGACAGTACAATACAGGTAATCCAGAAGGCTGACTGGGGTGTGGAACACAGGCGCATAGTGATCAGGTCTCACACATGTACCCATGAGAGGACCCCTGGGGATCCCAGGAGGGGGCAAGCCTTCACCTTCACTGGAATAGTGGAGGGGGTAGAGCCTCCATCTCCTCTCAAGGGGTGTGGTGGAGAGTCTGGTTGCTAGGTGGCGTAGGCAAGAACAGGAGAGGAGGAGCAGTGAGCCAGTTCAGTGTAGAGTCCAGGGAGCTCAAGTGAGGAGCAGATCCCTGGAGCTGTGCAATCTGACAGCGTCCGCGCAGTGGCTACAGACGGGGGAGAACGGTCAACTAGGAGTGCTACCTGAAAGCCAGCTTCAGCTAGGGAGTGCAACGGAGTGGGAAGTAAGGAGACTGCTAGAGAGCACCAGGCCCAACCGGGCGGCAGATCCCGAAGCAAGGATAGATCCACCTTTCCCTGCTAAACCTGCCGGTGTGGGGCTCTCAAAGCCCACACCACAACACCACAAAAAGCCGCAGCCACGTAACCACAGTGAGGGCCCATAGGTCACAGGAGGCAAGCAGCTGGAGTGGCCTGGTCCGGGGAACAAGCATACGGCGACCGAAGGGGAGAGAGAGGCTGCAGCATCTTCCCTGGGTGACCCCCATAGGGACTAAAAGTCGGGGTCACCCCAAACCACCAAGGGCTAAGGAAGGCGAGTCAGTAGTCACCCTCATAAAGTCAGCCTGAAGGATACCTGGTTCCCACCTGGTTCATCCCAGCTACGCCCGGGCTACTCACCCTGCCATCAAATGTGAGTAAAGCCCTTGAAAGACATTCCTGCCTGTGTGGTTATTCTGCGACTTGTGGTACTACAAACCTACACAGGGCCCTGGGGCTTGCCTCACTCTCAGGAGGCTACTACATCCGACTGCACCCACCATCAGCCCCAGGCGTCCCCTAACCTGCAGTGGCGGTCCCCACTGACCGCAATACTGAGAGTGGCGTCACGATCAAACAAGAAGATTTCCTACCAGTGACGGAGATCCAGCAACGTGGAGTCCCTGAAGGTAATGCACCGACACTGACACTACACAGGTGGGGCTTCACATCTGGCGTCACGAACAGGATAAGGACTAGACCTGTTCAGACAGGTGACCATGTGCCTGGGCGGTCCGTTTGGAAAATTGGAAGCGCCGCCATATTGCCACCATGAAAAGCGCGCTGAAAAACAACAGCAGCCCGCGCTGGAAGAAGTTACCGCCCACGAAGAGGTGTGGCTACCCAGAGATCCTCTGCAGGGTCCTGACCTCGCTGATGAAGAAAGTGGAAGCGTCCAGAGACGTCGGGACAGAAAGGGAGCCACAAGCCTGCTGCTGGGAGAGGAGCTGCTGAAAGAGGCAGAGCAGAAACTGAACAGCTTGCTATCAGAGGCAACGGCGAGTCCACAGCTGGAGAGTCGTGCAGAAGAGGGCGCAGAAGAAATGGCGTCTGTCCGCAGAAATCCAGAACCGGGCTCCGCTGCCTGGTGGTATCGGGAGCTGGCCCAGTTCTGCGACCGACTGGAGACCCGGGTCGTGGAGCAGATCCGGGAAGAACGAATGGAAATGCTGGAGATGACCGCAGCGGTTCGGGCCTATGAAAGGAGAGCCGCGCGCCGAGTGCCAGACAGGACGGCGATGACGCAGACCCCGATGCTGCCACCGGTGGGTGAGTCGAGTGATGCCCCGGCCAGCGCCAATGCCCCGACCCCTGCTGCCACGCTCGCGGTCCCTGAAGAGGCGCCCGGCGCGGCGACGCTGAGCCAGGCCGCAGCCACGCCAGGTGCGGCCCGCCAAGCCCAGGCCGCCGCAGCGATGCCCTGCTCAGCCCGCCAAGCCCCGGCCGCCGCAGCGATGCCCTGCTCGGCCCGCCAAGCCCCGGCCGCCGCAGCGATGCCCTGCTCGGCCCGCCAAGCCTCGGCCGCCGCAGCCATGCCCCGCCTGGCCCGCAAAGGTCCGACTACCACTGCGATACTGATCCGTGCCGCAGGTGTGACGCTGACCCAGGCTGCCACCCTGCTGAGCCCAGTCCGCCAAGACCCCACCGCAGCAGCGACGCTCGTCCGCGCCGCAAGTGAGATGCTGAACCAGGCCGCAGCCCCGCCAGGTGCGGCCCGCCAAGCTCCGATCGCTGCAGCGACGTCCAGCCCAGCCTGCACAGAGCCCCCTGCAACAGCGACACTGATCCAGGCCGCCGCCATGCCAGGCGCGGCCCGCCAAGACCAGGCCGCCGCAGCGATGCCCTGCCCGGCCCGCCAAGACCAGGCCGCCGCCAAACAGGGCGCGGCCCGCCAAGACCAGGCCGCCGCCATGCCGGGCGCGGCCCGCCAAGACCAGGCCGCCGCCATACAGGGCGCGGCCCGCAAAGAGATTGCATCACCATTTACCCCGGCCTGCAAGGCCAGAGCAGACACCGCTCCCCAGTCCAAAGAGGTCCCTGCTAGGAAGTCCCTGATAGGAGAGGACCCCGAATACTGGAAGCTGAAGGCTGACCTAGAGGCCCAGTTCCCACAAGAGATGGTGGATCGGTATCTGCTCCCTCCGCACACCCCCAAGAGGGTTCCCGCAACCCCTGCAGCAACCACGCCAAAGAGTCCCCTGCCTGAGCCTGCTGAAGAAAGCCCATCCCCAGCGCTGCCACAACCAGAGTGCAGCGAAGAACTAAGGGGGAGAGGAGGCCAGGAAGCTGAGGAGCTGACTCCAGTGCCACCAGCAGTGGACCCATACCCAGAGCCAGAGATGCTGCCCTATTCTCGCTGGGATGAGGAAGACCTAACCCCGTCTGCTGACGAAGATCAGCCCAAAGACCTCACCTGGGAGCCTGCAAGCATGAACCCAGCCCGCAAGACACGGCGCAGCAGAGCAAAGTATCCTCCAACACCACAGTCTCCAGAGCAGAGAGAAGTCACAGCCAGAGACCTGCAAGAAAAACGAGCCCTGAGAAGATCCAAAGCCCAGGTCAGAGGACCCCTTTGCAGAGGAGTTGTGGAGGACTTCAATTTGAAAAGCGGATACGGCTTTATTGTAGCAAGAGGAATAAAAGAGGGCATATTTGTGAATCGGAGAGATGTTCAAGCCCACCTGCCCAGAGGACATTCAGGCAGAAATTTGAAAATTGGAGACGCAGTACAGTTCACCTTGCATCAAGGAGAAAGGGGCTACTATGCCTTAGACGTAGCACCATGTCCCAAAGAAGAAAGAAAAGACAGAGATAAAGAAACAGATGCAGAAAAGGAAACAGATGAAGATCTAGAAAGAAAAGACAAAGAGCCTACAGATGAAACTACCTCAGAGGATGACAAGGAGCAAGAAAACAGCAGGTGCCGTAGCCCAATAGGCCAAAGCCCTGGTACCGAGGAGTAAAATAAAGAAAGAGGTACCGAAAGTTTGACCAGTTTGACAAGTTGAAAAGTTTGCAACGTTATTGTTTAAGCATGTGCCCACAAAAACTATTGTGAGAAATAAACTTTAAGGCTATGAACTTGCTATAGCCACAAACTCTCGCAGTGTAAATAGTTACACCAGTGGCACCGCCACCAGAGCCAGCCTGTTTAGGGGCTTGGCTCGTCTGCAACCAGGAGGAGCCCGTCCGTATATAGGGCCTTGGCTCACCTGCGACCAGAGAGCACGCCTGTTTATGGGGCCTTGGCTCACCACCACAAAGAGGGTACCTGGTCAGCACCAACTGTGGAGGCCGCCTCTACATCCTGCCAGAAGGGGCTGAAGGCGCGGATCCACCAGGCCAGGTATACCCTGAAACCACCAGCCCATGTAAGCCGCCTCTACATCCTGCCAGAAGTGGCTGAAGTCGCGGCCAACGGGAGAGGAAGATTGGAGGAAAGGTCTGGGGAAACGGATGGCCCAGACCTGGTTACCAACAGGACCGGTGACCTGCCTCCTGAGAGGGTTTTGGGTGGGTTAACGGACTTGTGGGTGGAGGGTGGTGATGTCTGATACTTGGTGGTTTTAAAAATGTTTTACATGTTTTAATGTTTTATGCATTTTAAAATGTTGTCTTGCAGCCCGAGGACGTGCTGGTGATAACTAAGGGGGAATGTGGCGCCCCTGACCTGGTCAGGCACCACTGAGTACTGCACCCATGCTGGGGACAGTACAATACAGGTAATCCAGAAGGCTGACTGGGGTGTGGAACACAGGCGCATAGTGATCAGGTCTCACACATGTACCCATGAGAGGACCCCTGGGGATCCCAGGAGGGGGCAAGCCTTCACCTTCACTGGAATAGTGGAGGGGGTAGAGCCTCCATCTCCTCTCAAGGGGTGTGGTGGAGAGTCTGGTTGCTAGGTGGCGTAGGCAAGAACAGGAGAGGAGGAGCAGTGAGCCAGTTCAGTGTAGAGTCCAGGGAGCTCAAGTGAGGAGCAGATCCCTGGAGCTGTGCAATCTGACAGCGTCCGCGCAGTGGCTACAGACGGGGGAGAACGGTCAACTAGGAGTGCTACCTGAAAGCCAGCTTCAGCTAGGGAGTGCAACGGAGTGGGAAGTAAGGAGACTGCTAGAGAGCACCAGGCCCAACCGGGCGGCAGATCCCGAAGCAAGGATAGATCCACCTTTCCCTGCTAAACCTGCCGGTGTGGGGCTCTCAAAGCCCACACCACAACACCACAAAAAGCCGCAGCCACGTAACCACAGTGAGGGCCCATAGGTCACAGGAGGCAAGCAGCTGGAGTGGCCTGGTCCGGGGAACAAGCATACGGCGACCGAAGGGGAGAGAGAGGCTGCAGCATCTTCCCTGGGTGACCCCCATAGGGACTAAAAGTCGGGGTCACCCCAAACCACCAAGGGCTAAGGAAGGCGAGTCAGTAGTCACCCTCATAAAGTCAGCCTGAAGGATACCTGGTTCCCACCTGGTTCATCCCAGCTACGCCCGGGCTACTCACCCTGCCATCAAATGTGAGTAAAGCCCTTGAAAGACATTCCTGCCTGTGTGGTTATTCTGCGACTTGTGGTACTACAAACCTACACAGGGCCCTGGGGCTTGCCTCACTCTCAGGAGGCTACTACATCCGACTGCACCCACCATCAGCCCCAGGCGTCCCCTAACCTGCAGTGGCGGTCCCCACTGACCGCAATACTGAGAGTGGCGTCACGATCAAACAAGAAGATTTCCTACCAGTGACGGAGATCCAGCAACGTGGAGTCCCTGAAGGTAATGCACCGACACTGACACTACACAGGTGGGGCTTCACATAACCTCCCGCTGGGCATTGCCAGTTAACTGTCCCATAAGCATACCAACACGCTGAGCTTCTGTCAGGGGGTACATGCTGTAGTAGATTTTTAGCTTTCCGATAAAGTCAGTAAGTGTGTTGGGCTCACCTGAATACTGCGGCAGCCACACTGCACCCGGGGTGTACGGCATCAGGAACGGCATGATAGGTGCCGCTGCCCCTCCGGGTACAACAGCGTCTCCCTGCTGCGACATCTTTGCGCCCCCTTAGTTAATTTCACCAGTCTTCTTGACAGCAAGCCTGGGACACTTTTCTGCGTTTTCGTTCGGGTCGCAGCACCGAGCGCACCTCCTCCGCAAGCGGTGGGCGGAGTCTTAGTTTAGGCGCGATGTTTTCCCGCGCGTAGCAGCTAATGGCGCGATTAAAGATGGCGCCTGGAAAATTTTACCAATGATGTTTTTGGATTTTTCCAGGTATCTTTGCAAAGTTTAAAGTCCGTTCTTTGTTGCAACAATTCACAGTGCAAGTCTTTTATGCGATGCAACAAGTCTTTACAGGCGCACGTCACCCGGGTTGCAGCCGGGTCCAGTCCGCATCCTGTTCGTGACGCCAAAGTTGTGTCGCCAGGGGTTAAGGGGATACCCAGAACCGGGCCAAGGGGTTGCTTCTGGAAAGGGGATCACGGTGTCGTGGCCCGGTCCGTGCTCCCTGGTTCCACAATAAAAAGGGGGGTTATGTTCGTGATGCCACCCGTGGAATGTGATCAGAGATGACCACCGCTGCTGCAGAACCTCCGGGGTGATGGAAGGCAGCTTGAGATGGGACGGCTCCCCACGGGTAGAGCCTTTTCCCCGGGGCAGTGTGTTAGTCTATGGGGGGAGTGCAGGACACGAGCACAATAAACAGGCAGACTCACGGTTTTGCAGTTTCTTTGTCCTTTACTGTAGATGGCATTCAGCAGAGTACTGTCCACGGAGTCTGTGAGGGGTTCAGGGCTTCTCCCACCCAGCCGGGCCGTTTTGGCTTCCTTGCCTGCACTGTGTGTCTGTGGCCCCGCTGCTGAGTGAACTATGCAGCTGGCTCTGCTCTGCTCTGCTCCTAGGTACCGACCTGACAGGCAACTCGAGTCCTTACTAGTATGTTCCTGAACTCTGCGTTTGTTGCTTGTGTCTGTGGTACAGGTGAAAGATCTGGAATCTTCACTTCTCTGGTGGTAATTGTGCAGCATGTAACCTGCAGTCTCGGATCCAGCATCCGTTCTGTGTGCTCCACTGGGGATGAGCTCAGCAATGCTCTGTCTCCCAGGAATGTTCCTCTGTGTACGCTTTCTCCTTTCCTCAGACCCTCAGCTAGGCCTGGAATTGGTCAGTGGATCCTGAGGTGAGCTAAAGCCAGCTTCCAACCTACAGATCCTTTCTCCTCAGTGCTCTGCACTGAACTTCCAAAACGAAACTACTTCTGACCATTTCCTCCCCCCCAGCAGAATGTACAGGGAAGCAGCTTGGTCTCCCCCTTCTGGCCAGGAGGTCTTGGTGTTGTGTGTGGGGAGTTAACCCTTTGTGTTGTTACTGTGGCAACCCTGGGGTGCCACAATAGCCTTACTGTGAAAAGCCACGTTTATGGTGATCGAACCGTTCTCGAACGTAACTCGAACTGTCGAGCTTTTAGCAAAAAGCTTGAGTTCGAGCACCCCCCAAAATCACTCAAACATGTAAATGGCAAACCTCGAACATCGCTCAACTCTACTCACCACCTCCCGTGGTAGTCTGTTCTACTCCCTGACTGCCCTCACCACCTCCTATGGTCGCCTGTTCCACTCCCTGACTGCACTTACCATCAGAAAGTTTTTCCTAATGTCTAATCTGAATCGCCTTGCTTTTTGTTTCATCCCATTGCTTCTTGTACTTCCTTGTGCTAATGAGAATAAGGTAGTTCCCTCTGCACTGTGACTACCTTTCAGATATTATAGACACAGTACCCTATGATTATTTATATACACTATGCTGTTATTTAGTTACAGCATGGTATGCGGCCATATTATTTACATCTTGGGTTTTCTTCATAATGTGGCCAGTGTGAACATGCGCTATAAGTTGCATGTATATCAACTCATGCTCTAACTCAATTTTGTTTGTTTTTTGTTTTTTTTGTTCACACGTTGTGTTTTTGCTGTTTTTTTGCATGTTTCTTCATTGATTTTATGAAAAAAAACCCTGCTTTAACAGTACCAGCAAACCTCTGAGATTCCATAAATCTCATGCGCATATAGACACACACCTGCTTTTTTTTTCCCAACTGAAATGGAAAATTGTCAATTCTTTCAACATTTTTGTTGCTTTTTTTTTACCCTGGAAAGCAATGAGAAAGTGCAAAAATGAAGCTTCGTTTTTTGCTGTGCTTTTGTTGCTTTTGTGGAAAAGGAAACTAACTTTACTTAAACATACTGTAAACAAATGACACACCAAAAGGCCACAAAATCGCAGAAAAAAAAACAAAGTAAAAAAGCAGCTTTTATAATGACAAAAGATTAGATTTTATTGCAGAAAAAACTGAGCAAAAATGCAACGTGTGGACATAGCCTAAGAAAGCCCTTGGGAAGGCAGTAAGGTGACCTCATGGCCACTTTCATACAGCTGCATTTTGGACAGTCCATTATGAAGGTGAGCAAATCGCTGAAATGCGTTGTCTTTTATACCTCATTGGATTTATACTGCCAATTTGTATCGTATTTGCTAGTTTTATGGAAGATAATAAAAGTTACATTTTAAGATACCTGGGACTTTTGGATATCACGCTGGATGAAAATGCCTCTTTTTCCTTTATTTTGGACAGTGTAACATAAAGGTGGAAAAATATAAGGCTATATAAATATATGCTCGCAGAGGCCCACCCCTATGACCTGGCACCCCATCACTGGTCATCAGCCGATGACTAGTAGGGTGTTTAGGAGCGGTGCTGCCATTGTGTCACCAGTGACGTGGCAGTTCCGGATAGGCCGCTAGTGACGTTACTGATGATGTGGCACTCCGCTATTGGCCCCTGGAGGCTCCATTGTGGCTCACACAGGGTTTGGGGTGGACCCTAGGTGTTCAAAGGGCTTGGAGACTGCACCATGGTGCGCATGGTCTTCACTTGCACATGCTGTTAGGCACATGTTACAGCCACATTGCGGACTATAGCCACTAGTTCTGGAAGTGTTAGGTAGGGTTAGGCGACTGGTGCCTGTCATGCCAAGATTCGTGACTCGGCATGTTAGGGGCAGGCGCCGTGCTTCCTTCCTATCATTACAGTCCTGTTGTAGCAGCCCCCTACACACACGGAGAGTGTACCCCAGGACCCCTTTAGTGTTAACAGTGGTGTTCCTGGTCTGGGTATGAACAGGGTTCAAAATAGTCCTGGTCCAAGTGACGCCTAACTTGGATCAGGTTCATATTATTTCGGAGCCACCCAGCTCTGTATTATCCACCTGACATACGGGTTGCCAGCAGCTCCTTTACTATCTTGGAGCACGGTGGACCCCACTGGCGATTGGGATATTCACCACCTATATCCTAATCCACCAGTCCCCCCATAACACAGACACCGATTTTCAGTTATGAACACATTTGTATCAAATCTGCAAAGTTTGTGCTCCCTCTGACCATGAGAATAGGGGCACCTGATGGAGCAGTGGTGAAACCTGAATTCCTTGTTTTCATGATCATGGGGTGCCAGTAGTAGGACATCAAGTATACATCATTCTATTATCTGCTCTTCTATGGATAAGAGATAAATGTTGTTCATTGTCCAATGGATAAGGAATCCTTACGTGTTGAACCTGATGTCATTCCACCGCAAAATCTGTAACACAAGCACACCGTGATGTGGATTCCACTGCAACTTTAATCAATATACAATGAATTCATGAATATGCAGATCGGCAGCAAATATATCACCTTACACTTAAAACCCACAATCAAGCATTGAATTATGGCTGTAATACGATTGCAAATGTGCACCTGCATTACTCCAGTCTGAACGAGGCTGTGTCTAACGGTATGTAAGTGTGGCGCCCCTGAGGCTTCCGTCGCCACAGAGACATTGCACCTCAGCCAGAGGTGTGATGTCCCAACCTAGGTAAGGACAAGGGTACATACCGGTTCACAGGCAAATCTGCACAAACACCCATTGCTAGGCACATACAGGGACCAGAGATAGTGGCAGCTACCCCCGTGCTGTAGTCAGGGGGGCCGTAAGACCCATCTCTGCTCCCATAGGGGGGGCTTAGCAACATTAAAAGTGGGAGGAGCCAACTAGAAAGTGAGAGTAGAAACAGGAAGTTCAAGGTAGTCAGTCTGCGTGAGGCAGAGGAGGAGAGTGGTAGTGGGTTGAGACAGTGGAGAGAGAGAGAAGGTTCCTGGTAGAGATCCAGGGGCCCAGCTAGGCCCAGGTGACACCACAGAAAGAGAAGAGAGGATCCTAGGGCCATGGAAGGGCATATTTGCTCGTGGCCTGCTCCACAGGAAGATCGGGTGGAGGGATCTGGCTGCAATCAGGGATGGTCCCTAGACTGGGGAAAGAGAGACATTTCCTAACAGTGACACCGAAGGCTTGGGGTGGTTGCAAGCGCCCAGGGCCGCAGCCTGCCGTAGATTCCCTGGAAGAGGGCAAAATTCCAGTCAGGCAAGCCCCCTTGACCAGATTCTATGGTAGAGGCCAAGACAAGTTCATCTATCAAAGTCACGGCTGTGAAGCCAGCCAAGGGAAGAGACCTAAAAGTGGTGCACCGGTATTAACCCTAAGAATTACCTGGGATCGGCAGAGGCACCGGATGGCGGATTCCAGCATTCCAGCAGCAACCAGTCTGCTGCAGCCCTGGCCACAGTGAGTAAAGACCTTGAACTGCAACCCCTGGTGTCACTTCCTTTATTCCGCCCTGCACCGCATCATTCACAAAACACCATAGACTCTTACAAGCACTGACGGTTGCCCCGGGGTACCCGCTCCACCTGTGGGGAGCAGAACCATCCCAGCTGCCATTACATCAGCCCCGGAGGCCCTATCCAGCAGCGGCGGCTCCATAGCCGCAATCCACAGGTGGCGTCACGAATATATTTTCCATAAACTTTATTATAATCACCACCCCCACAGCCGCCATATTAATTGACCCCGCCAGGGTCACGGAGTCGGTCCCTGCCACCGCTGACTACCCCCAGACTAGTCCGGCCCGACACAGGGTCACCCAGAGCCCTGGGGTGGGCGAGTCATAAGTGTATACAGTATTTTCTTTTATGGTTTCGGTTCATACAGCAAGAAGTAGACTGACTGTAACTAACAGAATTGGTGGGAATCAATTCGCTGGATACTTTCTATTGACTACATTGGTAATTTATGCCACTGGTCGGGAGCCCTGAGGCACGCCTCGTACTTGATGGCATCCATGACACTAATTTGTATTAGCCGGCTTAGCCGATCCCCATGTGCGTCATGTTGCAAATATTACATTGTGCCAGGCTAACTAAACAAAAGAAAAGCCACACATTCCGTCAGGTTCTCAGTTGATACCCAGTTGTTCTCAGGTCTCAGGGCTCCAGTCCAGATTATTAACGTGGCTGATGGACACAAGTCCTGTGAATCATTTTGCAAACTCTATTAGGCCTATTAGATTTTATGTGGATAGATTTTCTGGACTCTATTTACCCAGATCGTTTTTCCACTTTCTCTCCAAACATGCAGTGAGAAAGATAATGGAGCCTTGATGCCAATCAAGACAAGGTGGAAACAATGGGATCTGTTCCTCCACCAGTTTCCAACCAGCATTTTAGATAAAGGAAATGTGTTTTCAGAAAATGACCTACAATTTAAATTATATTGTTTTTTACATTTTGGAAGTGTTTTTATCATGGGGAGCATGGATGAAATAGGGGATCCTAGGCTTACCTTAAGACTGGGGACCCTGTTCTGTCCCTTATCTCGATGGTAGACTTGATGGTAGTCAGGGTCGAGCCTCGAATGTGGCCCTGTTTCCTGTCCTGGCCCTGATAATACCTCCCCCACCCAGGAAACCCTGTAACCAAAACCTCACAAATAATCACAGATGAGGTGAACAGAAACTCATATGCATGGCACTCAAGATACACAGGATTGACAATATGTGTACAGGGGAGTAACGAAAAAAGGGGAGAATGTAACGCACAATAGGGGAACGCTGACATCACAAATAAGCGAAGCACAAATCACCATAAACAGGAGCAACAACAAGACCGGGTTCACATAAGCTAACATCGGAATGAGAAGGAAGAAAGGCGTGCTAGATATAGGAATTAGACAGCTGCACATAGCAATCAGCAACCTGAGTATTTAGGTTCTAATCACCAGTTTGCAGGGATTAACTCCTGCAGAGCTGGAGACCAGTGAACATGAAGCTGCCGACGCCCGGCTCTGGCTGAACACTCCACCAGCCTCAGGTTGTTTGTCAGACTCTCCAGTGTGAACAAAGTCTGACGCCACAGTGCCAGCAGGTGTGCACAGAGCTGAACATCGCATGACAGTTTTCATTTTTTTTTTTTAAATATCACAATCTGTTGTAAACAATAATAAAAATAAATAAAATATATAAATCTTGCAATGTTCACTCTTATCCCTCTGACTATTCTAGACTCTTCACTTCTTGTTCTTTCAGCAAATTCACATGTACATTAGAAGCAATACAGTGACTCTGACCCTATCTTTTGCGCTAACCTATGATGAAGCAAGGCGAAACGTGTCTGTATGGAAATCCTCCCACTATGATAAATTTTTGATTATTTTGCTACCTGACCATCCTAAGTGCTCAGTTGATTTGTTTACTGTTTAGTATCTGATAAAAGGGGATTCTGATAAAAGGGATAAATTATAGAACATTCTAGAACCAGCTCCCCTCCCATCAATAGGCTTAAACCAACTGAAGTTACTGAATGTGAGCTGAAATGGCACATACAACTGTTTTGTGCCACTTTTTTTTTAATTTTTAGAAGATTTCTGTTTGTCTAATTCCATGACCACGTTGCAAAAAAAGATAGTATTCATAGTTGACTAAATGGTGACATTTCAGATCCCTAGTAGCTGCTCAAAACTAAATGAAAAGTTAACAACAACCTGACTTTTGATAATATTCTTCTATAAGACTAAAGGGATGATGGATTTTCTTCTTATTCTCTAAGTTTTGTGGCTCTTAGAAAATAACAGTGCATGGGAGGCGCACACTAAAACTACATTTATTTTTGTCTGGAAAACACGTACAGGGTAAGTCTTGTAAATAATAAAATGGTTGTATTTGGTAATGTCTCCAAGTACCATAGCATCTCAATCATTGTGTGCATTTAATCAATAGACAGCAGAAATCATTGCTTCCTATGAGAGTTCACACCAGCTATGATAAACACTACAGAACAAATATTGCCAGCCATGGCTGCATCTGTGGCACCGGGAGGAGAGGACACGGGCAGGGTACAAAGTGCCATGAATGCTTGTTTTCTTTGAACAGTCACAAAACATTAATCACTTATAACAAACTGGTTATTTTATTTTAGTAGTCTGATTCCCGATACTGTATGAAGGAATTCTTGCTATAGAAAGGTGTCATTTGTTACATTTGCTCCTAGAGTCTATGATATTTGCCACACAGTTACTTTTTTAATAAGTTAGTTGATGTCTTAAAATAGGAGGTCACGTATGAAAAGTGTAAATTTAATTTGCAAGAGTGGATATGTCAACAGATTTCTCAATACAAGCTGCATTCAAGAACATATAGAGCTCTTAGACTTGGTGAGGCTGGTGTGGTTATGATGAAAATCTATGCAGAATGGCTACAAAATCATGTTTGAAGTTTTGCCACAATCAAAGATCATCAGTGTAATATGAACTAATCTCAATCTCTGGGAACTTAGTCTGATTGACAGATCCTCAGTGTCCCTCCTCCCTGCTGCTCAAATCTCACACACTGCTCAGTACAAGCTGCAGCTGTCAATCAGGCTGGATGGGAAGAGATTGAAATTGGAAAAGCTCTCTCACTGATGAGCTGGACTCATAAAATACTCATTTTAATAAATTGTGTAGAGATAAATTAATCTTCCTAAATAAGTATGTGGCAGATTAACTCGAATCAACCGGCAGATGCGATTCACTCGGAATAAAATTCATTTCAAATCACAAGTGCCCTGATAAGATGTTTATAAGGCTCGGGGTGTGATAAAGCATAATAAACGGAGAAGCAGGAAGGGGTTAATAAATAAAAGATTGCACTCATCTTAGGATTTCCTCTTACCTGCGCTCCACAAATGATTTGGTCTTCAGGTCTTTGTCTTAGAATCTGCAGCAGTGGTTAAGGAACAGGACTTGGGAGGTGAATATAATCTTTTTTTTAACCACTTCACCTTGACCACCTTCACTGGCATCAGAGAATCCTGACAGTGCGCACACTGCTCTGGCAGCTGAGAATCCTGACAGTGTGCACACTGCACTGGCACCAGAGAATCCTGACAGCATGCACATTGCACTGGCACTGGAGAATCCTGACAGCACACACATTGTACTGGTACTGGAGAATCCTGACAGCGCTTACACTGCACTGGCACCAGAGAATCCTGACACCGCACCTGACACCGCACATACTGCACTTGTCGCGGGCGGGGAGGAGGGTGTCAGCACACTACGCTCACCCCCCTTTCTGCTCGGGTCCGGCGGCCGCTGCTCAGTGGTGGCTCGAGCCGTAGGCCGGATCCCGGGGGTTTCTCGAGCGGCACTCCTCGCCCGTGAGTGAAAGGGGTTTTGGTTGGGTGTGGGGATTGTTATAGTTCGTGACGCCACCCACGGTTGTGGTGATTTCACCACCGCTGCTCAATACGGGGGTCCCGGGGATGGTGATGCGGAGCAGCCAGGTGTTGTGTTGCCCCTCCGTGGGCAGGGGTTGGTGATCCCGGGGCCCGGTGATGGTTTGTGAGGTGCGGGGCCTGGTGGGCGCAGGGACGCGGGGGCAGCGCTGTGCCTTGCGGCACTGTGGTACTCACTCAGCCTGAGACGTAGACACAGTTTGTACGGTAAACCAAACGGCTGGTAGGACGGTCCCACAGACGGCTGCACCTGCACTCCCGGTAGGTGACGGTGATGTCACTCTTCCTTGCACCTATGGTTGACTTGTGGTAGCGGTGGATTCCCTCCGGTTACCCGCTCCCCGACTACAATCTGGGCCGGAGGAGCTCTACACTTTGCCCGCAGGCGCTGGCCCTGAGAAACTGGTGCCGTGGCGGTGGCGGTGTCTCTCTGCTTCAGGTTGGGCTGTTGCCTTCAATCGGGACTTGGTTGTTGGGGGATCTACGTCCCCTTCACTGACGGATTAGGCAAATTTGGCGACTCCTAGCCTTGCCGGGGTCCGAGAGGCCCCTGCCCTGGTGCTGACTGTCCTTCGGAACACTGCTCCAGACCACCGGGCACACAGCCAACGGGGTCCTTCCAGGAACTTCCAAACGGTCCCCCTCCAGACAGTCACCGCCGTCGCTGACCTTGCTGATCTGGCCCTACACAAAGCTGGACCCTTCAGGCTTTCTTTCTTCACTGCCACCTCACTTGCTTTCCTCCTTTTTCACTTTTCTACTTTCACTGCTTGTTGACTCTCACTTTAGCTCCTCACACTTGCCTTGCCTGGGCTCAACTGCCTGGTTTCTCCCGCCTCCAGAACTGTGACCTCCTTGGTGGGCGGAGCCAACCGCCTGGCCCACCCCCTGGTGTGAATCATCAGCCTCTGGAGGAAGGCAACAAGGATTTTTAGTTTAGCTGTGATATGCCTACCTGGAGTGTGGGGTGTGGTGGTGTTGTGACCTGTGACCCCTGGCTTGCCCAGGGCGTCACACACTTGCACAGGAAAATCCTGACAGCACGCATATTGCACTGGAGAATCCTGACAGTGTGCACATTGCACTGGAACCGGAGAATTCCGACAGAGCGCACATTGCTTTTGCACTGGAGAATCCTGACAGCGTGCACACTGCACTTGCACTGGAGAATCCTGACAGTGTGCACATTGGACTGATATTTGAGAATCCTGACAGCATACACATTGCACTGGCACTGGGGAATCTTGACAGCGTGCACACTGCACACTGTGATGATTCACTAGTTTGCAGTCACATAACATGACAGCAGACTTGCAACCCAGCCTGTACAACCCCTTTAATGATAATATACATTCTAACAAGGATTTTCAAGGTAAGTATTTAATTATGTATGAAGCGAGTATCCTCAAATCTGGTCATCTATATTGCCAGTGTGTTGACACTATACCAGCTGGGTAAGCATCAGTAACAAAAGCTGCAGGGGATCAGTGATTTTGAGTGTTTTGGGTATTTTTTTTACAAATTTGAACTTTTTTTTAATATTAATATCACCAAGAAACACCTTTAAATAGGGTTTCAGTTCCCTGTTCCTTTTATATGACCCTGTCTGAACCTGTGTGCCTCCATATATTATGTATAGGAGCCGTGGGAGTTTGCAGTTTATAAATAACGTTATACCTTAAGTCTGAAGATCAATGTCTTGAGTGCATACCTATATACAATCACGCATTCTGTAATGCTGTACAGTTAAATCCAGGGCATGAAGATAAAAATCCCATCCACACTATTCTCCCTGTGCAGCTTGCAATCTTTCACATTCAAATGTGCGTCTCCTGTGTGTGCTTAGGGTCCCATTCATCTAAGCCGGTGTAGCGGTGCCAGGAGACGAGAACACCTGGGCCTTCTGCAACTACCAGCGCACAAAGGCCTGCGCAACAGTGAACAAATAGCACGCAACACATAAAGGCCGCAAGGTGCATATTTTCATCTCCCCAGGCAGCTGAGAAAACACATGAGAAGGAAGCGCTCGCACGTATCAAATTCCAATACAATTGCAAGCTGCCGTCTCGGGTTAATGTTTGACCACATTATTTGGAATTTTATAAAGCGGAGAGATGCAGGGACTTGTTTCTAATAGTAACACCTTGTGTCGTGGACACATCATATACACAAAAATAGAAATTGTATAAATTTACGCTACGATTCTGTGCATCCGAGAAGGAACTACAACTCCCAGCTGAGATCAAAATGAGGATGTTTTGCTGTAAATAAATAAAAAAAAATCTCTTTCTTTATATATATATATATATATGCTGTATATATATATATATATATATATATATAATATTATATTATATTATATAGACAAACAGATGGGGCAGAGTAGTTCATTCCTTTAGTAGCCGCACCTAAAACAAATAGTGCTCTATTCAATAACATAGGGTGTATTTGCAGATAGGAAGACTTGAAATGTGCAATGAGCATCAAGAGGACACATGTGATTGATGTATTAGGTGTTATTTATACAGCCACAACCTCCTCCACAACACTTAAGGGCACTTTACACAGCCCTTAAAGCACCCACCCCCGTCGGTTGTACGTCACGGGCAAATCGCTGCCCCTGGCGCACAACATCGCTAACAGCCGTCACACGTACTTTCCTGCCTAGCGACGTCACTGTTTCCGGCGAACCGCCTCCTTTTTAAGGGGGGCGGTCCGTGCGGCGTCACAGCGGCGTCACTAAGCGGCCGCCCAATTGAAGCGGAGGGGCAGAGATGAGTGGCCGTAACATCCCACCCACCTCCTTTCTTCCTCATTGCCAGCGGCTGCAGGGACGGTGATGTTCCTCGTTCCTGCGGTGTCACACATAGCGATGTGTGCTCCAGCAGGAACGACGAACAACATCGTACCATAGCAGCAACAATATTTGGGAAAGGAGCGACGTGTCAACGACCAACGATTTTTCACGTTTTTGCGCTTGTTGATCGTCTCTCCTTGGTGTCACACACTGCAATGTCACTAACTGCGCCGGATGTGCATCACTAACACCGTTAGTAACATCGTACCCACAGCAGCAACGATATTTGAGATTAGAACGACGTGTCTATGATCAACGATATGGTGAGTATTTTTGATCATTAACGGTCTTTCCTGCGTTTCACAAGCAACGACGTCGCTAACAAGGCCGGATGTGCGTCACGAGTGACCCCAACGACATCTCGTTAGCGATGTCATTGCGTGTAAAGTGGCCTTTAGAGGAGTTTTCCAGCATGATATAGGACTATGTGACGGCAGACTGAAAAATCGTGACAATGTGTGATGCGTGACATTGTCAACATTTTCCTGTTTGCCCTGAGCAAGTGAGCACGCCACCAATCATGCAGTCACATGCCAACTAGTCTCATCTGTATTCATTCAATATTTTTCGCACAAAAACTATTGTATTAAGTCTCATATTCCTCATTTCCCTAGGGCTCACCTCCAGTTGAAATCTGTTGCAAAGTAGAGAACCAGTGGCTCCCTGCACCACATTTACTCTCAGTGGGGGAGAAGGGACAGGGGAGAGATAGGTATGTTTGCAATTATTACTAGAGCATTTTGGTAACAAACCGATAGAACATGATTGGTCAACATGAGGGGACAGTATTAATATGGTCCAGAATTGGGGGACATTAGTGCAGTATGTGGGT
Source organism: Anomaloglossus baeobatrachus (assembly GCF_048569485.1). Lineage (NCBI taxonomy): Eukaryota > Metazoa > Chordata > Amphibia > Anura > Aromobatidae > Anomaloglossus > Anomaloglossus baeobatrachus. The sequence goes on from NC_134354.1 coordinate 686,063,866, forward strand.
CAGAATAGGGAGGCATACTTTAGGGGACATGATAACTATATGGGGGCCACATAGGGATGTAAACCACAAAAAGAGGAATTACATTTTCCCCAAAAAATTCTGAAAAATTCAAAATGTTTACCTGCCCAGGCTACAGAAACAAATGCACTCACAGGATGCAGCAAAACCCCTTACTAAAGATGGAGGCAATAGGTGCAAAACACTGATGGAGCAACCGCTCACACACTGCCGATCCATGGAGGGGGTGATTCCTTAGTATTAAAATTGCACACAAATATAGGGCGCCTTTCACACAAGTAGGTGCACAGTGTCTGGCTTACAGCCTACTGATGACGCCAATACTATTAGACTACGCGGTCTGCCCAGCACTATATAAGTGCACAACATATTCCTGCGTAGCACACCTAATAGTATGGGTGTTTATGAGTGCACCATACAGGAATGCAGACCCTAGTCTACAAGGCCTACATTAATGGGGTATAATGGGGGTATAAAGATAGGATAAGTGCAAAAAAAATATATGATAAATATATATGAGGTATTAGTTGATATTTTGGCCAAAATATGGAGGCTCGCAAGGCATTGTAAACTAGGGTCTCCGTTCCTGCTGTCTTAGGCCTCCTTCACATGTCTGTGATTCGGGTACGTATGTTGCAGTTTTTATACGTACCAGAATCACTGACATACGCAGACCCATAAAAAATCAATGGGTCTGCACACACATCAGTGATTTCTCACTGTTGTATTTTCGTGCAGTGCACACGCGTGTCCTTGTGCTCCGCATGGAGACAAGTCCGTATTTTTCTGGCATCACTGATGTCCCATTGACCACGCTATAGTGTGATCCGTGAAACATGTACCAGAAAACTCACGTACATTTAAAATAAAAAGCTTTTTAAACTCACCTGTCTCCAGCGATGCTGTCTCCAGCCGCTGCTGTCTCTGCTTCAAGGCCAACTAATTTTCTCATGAATATGCACTGCACATCCAACCCGGAAGTAACAGCAGAGGGGAGACAGAAGCGGCTGGACACAGCATGCCGGGAAATATCATCACCACGGACAGCAGAAGCGTTGAGAGGTGTGTATAAGTGCCTGATCTCCCTGTATTATCATGGATAGCAAATGGAGATAACATGTGTTCCAAAATCACAGCACACGGAGGGACATATGAACCTTTATCACATCAGTGACAAAATGTGTGTGTTTTTGACTGACGTGTGAAAGAGGTCTTAGGATGTAACAGAATTCCCTGTGCGTGTTTATGTTTGGATATGTATCTGGAGTTGTATGCATGTAAATATAGGTGTGTATGTATATATATGTATTTGTTTATATATGTAGAATGAAAACGTATAGATATATATGTGTATATGTACTGTATGTGTGTTTGTTCATTTGTTTATATATACGGGATAGTAAGTAATTGTATATACTGTATAGTATGTACATGTCTGTGTATCTGGAATTGTATGTATGGTTGAAGCATGTAATTGTGTGTTATGGTGTGTGTGTAAAAAGATTTGTTTGGAATAAATGTAAAATATCAGTAATATTGGGTCTTTCACATCTTTGTTAAGCTAGAGTCACATAGCTCATCCAATAAAATTGGTCCAATTATGCAAACGACTCTCTGATCAGACTACAATCAGAGTCTGACTAGAGCAGGAGTCTCAAACACATGGCTCTCAGGCTGCTTGCCACCCTGAGACTGCTTTATACAGCTCACAGGCATGGTAGATGATCACTACCTTGATGATCACTGCCCTGTCCAAGGAGCTGGCACCATCAGCGATTTATTGCAGTTCAATTGAAATGTATTGCCAGCCGTTGGCCAATCAGAGGTCAGCAGCTGACATCATATGACGGCTGGCAGTGGTACAGCTAGGTAGAGTCCTTGTTTACAGGTGGCGCTAGAAATCTATTTCAATTGAACTGAATTAATGTGCTGACGTCGGCAGCCCCCTGGACAGGGCCACCATCATCAAGGGGTCTATGATGCCCGTGGGCCGCATGTGCAGAAAAGAGGATGCCGAGGGAATGGAGGACAGGTGAGAAGAATATATATTTTTATGTGTATGTGAAGAACGGCATAATAGGGTAGATTTCTACAAGAAGGGGACCATGATGGGATATTATGACAAGATGAGGACAATGATGGTCACATTACTACAAGAGGACCAGGATGGGCCATTATTACAAGATGAGAACCAGGATGGGGCACATTAGTACAAGAGTGCCAGGATGGGCACATTACTACAAGAGGACCAGGATGGGCACATTATTACAAGAAGGGCATTACAAGGGGCATTACTACAAAATAAAGTATGACTTTTTTTACTACTATAAATGCTATTATATATATAAACTAAAACATAGAAAAAATGTGCACGTTTGTTATTGCAACATCCAGAATGGCCCAAGCTGTAAAACTGTACCATAACTCATACCATGGATGACATTTAAAAAAATTATTATAAATAACCGAAAAATATTGGAAAAAGGGATCAAAAGGTGTATAGAAAAAAACTATTGTATAGAAAAAAAATATTGTGTCACTAAAATGTCTCTTTGTCCTGCAAAGAATGCAGCCCCCACAATTTTCTTTTTTCTATGTGCGGCTCATAAACCCAGCTAAGTTTGAGACCCCTGGTCTAGAATGTGATCAGAGTGTGATCCGATTTTGTTGGAGGTGGAAAAAAAAAAGTTTCTTTATCTTCTTCTTTATATCTGCTCATCAAAATCAGACTGCACGGGGATGTCATGCGAGTGTGACCTGATTTTTTTTAATGGACCCATAGAATTGACTGGACGAGCAGAATCCAATTCAAATCATGCATACTATGCATGCTGTGAATTTTTTCCTCAGATCGACTCAGACAAAGGAAAGAGAATCGGACTTGTGCACAGCTCCATGGAGTCTAGAACTATTCGTCAAAACCACGGATAGCGCTAGTCTGATTTTAACGGTGATGAGTAAAATCCCAGTCATACCTTGCAGATGCCAGCTGAGATACATAGCCAGCATCTGCCTGTAACCCTCAATCCTTGCTGTTTAACTATTTAAATACCACCGTTACCATAATCACTGACCCACTTTAAAGGATTTGAGTAAAAAATGTTTATAATCTGTAGATATGAGGTTAATCTGCAGGTTAAGGGCTTGTTCACACTAGGCTATAAAAAAATTAGTCTGATTTTATTCAGAAAAATTGGACCCCTCGATGATCATGGCCGCTGCACATTGCCGCTGCTGCTGTAGGCGCTTTACTACAGTAAAGCATTCAACTTTAGTAAAGCGATGACAGCAGCAGCTGTCCTGTGCAGTGTGTACCGGCCGCGATCACCAAGGGGTCTATGGGCCTGCTGTCCGCAAGAAACAAGTAAGAGGGCACTGCAGGAACGGAGGACAGGTGAGAATAATTTTTTTGTGGAAACCTCACTCGAGTATAAGCCAAGAGGGGTGTTTTCAGCATAAAAATGGGCTGATACTCGAGTATATACTGTATGTAATTTTGCCTACACTTATTTGATTTGGGTAATAGGTCATCCTTCTTTTGTGTGGTGTTTTTTTTATAAGGTTTTAACAATATTTAATAAAAATGTTGTTTTAGGGTTAATATTTCTTCTACCTAATTTAACCTATGCTCACATCTTTTTATCTTCTATATATGAAATTCCCACTACATTGGCCAAAATCTGGAACTCCTGGAGCCACTGGAAAATGTCTTCAATCTCCTTACTGGTCCTCCTCTATATGCCAGATTTTATACTGAGGTATACAGTATATTGCTTTATGAATAAACAAGACATACTCCATTAAATGCTGCATTATTCCTCCTAGCACCAAAGTATCCATTTATATTATGCTGGAGGATTTTACCATTTTTACTTTTTTTATGCCCTAGGTTTTAAACATTTCTGTAGCAATTCCATTCTGGATTTGTTCTTGTATTTTTATTTTATCTGTTTTTTAGTATTAAGTAATTTAATTCTAACCATCAGCTCATGTTCCCAGGCTTTTTTAAGTTAATATTTATTGAACAGGACTATTTAAGATGCAAAAAGTATCTTATAATCGGATTCCGTATCCATTTTCATGATTGCAACCATAATGTTTATGCTCGCTGTTATTACTTGTTAGTCTTACAACCTTCTGCCCATTGCATATATTGCTGCAGTTTACAAATCAATATACAGCTACATACTACATAATGGACTTATAATTGCATATAGTAATATTGTATAATGTAGTTAGATGGATATACATACACTAATATACGGCGACATATGATTACTGTTTATGGCAATCACTGAGTAGGGTTAGTATGGGAACATATCTCTAATATAACTTTTACTAAGGTTAGTAATCGAAGGTGCGTAACTATAAAGATTGGAACAGACTATTCTTTTGGGATATTGTTTCATTTATCACAAGTATAAAAAAAATCTGTAGAGCACAACTGTCAAGTTGGCCAATACCAAAATAGACCAGGCATTGCTGCACATTGTGATTAGTAACATGAAATTGGGAAATTTTTCCAAAAAATTGATCTGACTAATGGGCTCATATGGTGTAATGTAAGTCACTACTTATGGACAGAAGAGTAGTCAGGCAAGCCAGGGTCTGGTAACAGGAGGATATGTATGGATACAGGGAGTACACAGAAGCGTAGTCAGGTCACAATCCGAGGGTCAGAATTCCAGAAAGACACAATAGATTCTGGGACAAAACTAAGACGTGGTCAGGTAACAGTCCAAGGTCAAAAGCCAGGAGATCCCGACAGGAACAGCAGAGAAGAGTCAAACAACAGTCTGGAGTCAACAAATAAAGATCCAAACACATGCAGGAACACTGGCCAACAGCACAACTACAGAACCAGAATGTACAACTGGCAAGAGTTTGGTGGAGCATGCTCAGTAAAGAAGCAGAGCTGTTACCAGGAAAATGGAACACCTGAGTAATCAGCACCTCCCAGAACCAGCATGGAATCCTGTGCAGTCAATCAAGATGTCAGTTCAGTAGCTCAGAATAACACAGCAGAGTATCTTCTAATGTGCAAGATGCTCTGCAAAGAGGAATCGTGTCACTGCCAGCTCACTAGTCCAGGAAAACACAGCAGACCATCTCCAAGTGTGCAAGATGCTCTGCACAGAGGAATCGAGACATATGGTCTATGTATCTGCTTAATAGTCACGGAGTAGTGCTATAAAATTATTAAGGGGGATGTTCACATGTTGCATATTTGCTGTGAATTTTGTTGTTGAAAAAATTTCAGTTGCAAAAGTTTTCCAATATTAATTCAAATCAGCCTCATTCAGATGAAGCAAAACAATTATAGGGCCGCAGAAAACAAACAAAATTTGCAATAGGTGCTTTAACCTAACTTCCCATAAGATAGCTCACACATGATTTTAAAAGGAATTTTCCTAGTATTGAGTTGGTACTGAAGATTCCATTATGATATTTGTGTTAAATTTCTGTTTAGGTGTCTACCTATTAATTTATTGTAATAAACCTTTTTGTGGTTTTTATTAGCTTATTTGACTTATTTGTTTTACTTCAAGAAGTTATTTTTCCTTAAAACTATTTTCATTAATTTTTTAGTATGCATCTAAATTATTCATAGGTAGTGATGGCCCACACACAGATATCCGTGATCAGCAGGACTAACCGGACTTTTAAATAAAAATCAGATCCGGCCTGGAATTGATCCCAGATATCTGGCTGGACGCTGATCCCCATATAAGTTTATGGGGACCAGAATCTGGAGATTAAAAATGGTGGTAGAAGGGATAGGGGGATAGGAGCAGGCGCGCTATACTTACCGAGGCTCTGGCATGGTTGTAACTGCTTACGCGGCTGCCCATTCACCTCTGGGGCCACTCATTATGCATATGCATGATGCATATTATTAATATTAATATTAATTGCACTGCTTTCCGCCCACAGGCGTCTGTGATTGGTTGCAGTCAGATGCGCTCCCACCCTGAGTGACAACGCCTGACTGCTTCCAAACACAGGCGTTATGTGCATCTATCGTTCAGTAAAAATAAATAAATAAAAAAAATTGCCATATGGTCCCCCCATATTATGATACCCAGTATAGATAAAGCCTATAGCTACAGGCTGCAGCCCAGAGCCGTGTGCTTATCTTGGTTGTATATTAAAATAAGAGGAACCGCATGCAGCTTTTTTTATAACAATAATTTAATTAAATATTTTTTTTAAAAAAAGCGGTGTGCAGTCTCCCCCAATATGGATACCCAGCCATGATAAAGCCTGACAGCTGGGGGCTGGTATTCTCAAGCTGAAGAAACCCATGCTTATTGGGCCCCCCAGCTTAAAAATAGCAGCCTGCAGCTGCCTAGATTAGCTGCATCCATTAGCTGCGACAATCCCAACACTTTACCCAGTTCTTCTCGATTGCTCTGGTGCAGTGGCAATTGCGATAATATAAGGGGTTAATGTCAGCTCATAGCTGCCACTAAGCCCTAGATTAGTAACGGGATGTGTCTGAGACCCCCCCATTACTAATCTGTAAGTGAAAAGAAATAAACACAAAAACTATGAAAAATGCTTTATTTGGAATAAAAGACAAAATACACCCTCTTTTACCACTTTATTAACCCCCAAAACACCCCATGCAGGTCCGATATTATCTACATGACGTTCCATGATGATTCAGCTCTGCTACAGCTGAAGCTCACAGTGAGTGCCATAGAGTATGACTGCACACTGTGAGGTTCAGACAGAGAATGAATGAGCCGTGCGATCAGCGGTGACGTCTCTCAGATAAGTTGTGGTCACAGCTGCAGGTTCCCATGGTCCTCCACCTGTGAACCTGGGTAACCTGAGTTCACAGGCCTTAATCTCCTGGCAGAAAACTGTGTTTTTTTGCCAAGAGATGCGGATTTCGGCTGAAATTTTTACACCATGTTACTGCACCAAATCTACACCTCTGGCAAAAACAAATGCATCATTACCGCATGCAGTATGATGCTGTAGTCATGTTTTTTTGCCAAGAGGTATAGATTGTTTGCAGGAATATGGTGTAAAAATTTCAACACCAAATATGCATCTATTGGCAAAAAAATTCACAAATACAGTTTTCACGCTGTTTGGGTGCAGTTTTCTGAAAATTTGGTGCTGAAATCTGGTGCAGACATTTTAGCACCAAATTTACAACTCCTGGAAGAAAACTGCACCGGAACAGCATCAAAACCATTTTTGTGCATTTTTTTGCCAAGAGACGCAGATTTGGTGCTGAAATTTAGATAAAATCATATGTCTTCTGGTTTTGGTCTTTGTAATGCTACAAATTGAGCTTGCAAAAAACTGATGATGATTCTGGTGCTGTATTCCTGTACTGATAGTGGTTTTGGTGCCATATTCCTTTTGTATAGTGGTTCTAGTGATGTATCCATGTTTTGATGATTATTCTGGTGCTGTATTCATGTACTGCTGATAGCTCTGGTGATGTACTCATGCAGTCATGATCTACATATGTACACAAATAGAACACCAGTGCATAAATACAGCACCAGAAACATTTTCAGTAAATAAATAGGTCACTATCAGTAGACGAATACTTTACCAAAACCACAAAAAGTACATGAATATGTCACCATAACCATCATTAGTACCTGACTGCATCACCAGAACCACCATTAGTACACATTTGGGGTTACCATAACCGCCATCGATATATAAATACGTCACCAAAACCACCATCAGTACATGAATATATCACAAGAACCACCAACAGTACTTGAATACATTGCCAGAACCACGATCAGTAAATAAATACAACATCAGTACCATTATCAGTACACAAATACAACGACGAGCAAAAAGGTAAAAATGTTTGGAACGTTTGACTTTCAGGTTATACCTCACAATCAACTTGGCTATCTCATACATGAATTTGACTTTCAGCTATTTAGCATATGATTAGTTCTGCAGATTCTTGTCATGTCACTGCATTGCAACTGTTTTGCTCCTGGTGGTAGAAAAACCTTTTTCTTCCTGTATATTAAAAATTACAACCTGTTCTCACATTTCCTAATAGCTCAGTGTATTATTATGTTTATTCCCTCTGAATTATAAAGCACTGCGGAATATGTTGGCGCTATAGAAATAAAACATTATTATTATTATTATTCCCAAGCAAATGGTCACTGGTTCGAATTGAGGAGCAGCCATGAAGATTTCCCGAGAAAAGAGAAATAGCATCATTTAGCTCATCACCCTCTCTATATACATTCTGTGCCTTCTATGTAGACTATGCCCTCATGCTTCCCATTATGCTGCCCTTTCCAAATTGTACCCCTCCTCACACTGTCTCCATACACATTATGATGGTTGCCACGGCTGACCATATGGCCCACTGCCCAAAACATCTCCTCAATATATAATCTGATTTCTAACATAGCCTGATACATAGGATGATGTGTCTCCCATTATATAGTATGGTCATCATTGCAGCCCCTATATACAATATGATGGTACAACAGCACTCCATAAGGTACTATGGCACCCATAGTCCCCTATATAGTATTATGGCACCTAGTCACTGATACAGTATAATGGACCGCAATGCCCTTAAAAAAATTCAATGTCCCAGCAGCACCTTACACAGTATGGTATCCACCATGGACAACCTATATTCAGTAAGTATGGAGATATATTGCAAACGGAAATACAATTGAGTGTGGGGGGAAAGCAATGGCTGCGTCAGAGGCGGTAAGCACAGTGAGTGGTGTCAGTGACTAACCTATATACCTGCACCCGGCTGTTAGTATGCTGAACACATGCAACTAAAGGAAACTTCCAGCAGGCATCCAGCAACGTCAGCTTTTTTTAAAAAAACCCCACAAAACTGCACCCCCTAGGGGTGGCAAAAGGTAGCGCACTAGGCAGTTGCCTACCCTGCCTTTCCCTCGTCCTGGCCCTGATTGGAGCACCTATTTTTATTAGATTTCACACTTCATAGATTACAATTACCATTTCATCTCCTGTTACACAGCCTTCGATTATTCCACTTTCTCTAGGATCATAATCTTCTCTATACACTTTCTCAAAGTAGAGATAAATTTGTCCCTATTTTCCTACTGATAAAACTCACAATTTCTTTGTATCATTATTATAGATATGGGCTCCAATTCATAAAAGTGTAAATTGCTTTGAAAAATCTCACAGCTTCACAAATATAAGAGGAGCTAGGGCGGGATGAGGGTGTGGTGGAGCAGGGCACCAGAGTCATCTACTTTATGAGACTGGAGTAAGATTTCTGGCGAAGTGCACAAAGGTGCATGACATTCATCAGACACTCTTCTCCATGAATCAGTAGTGTCTAACTCTACGACACTCCCTCATCAAGCCGATCTTCATAAATTGGGGCCTTAATTTTTGTAATGACATTTTGTATTGTGGGAACTTTTTTATTTGTTCTCTTTCTACGTATATGCTTTTTAGCTATTAGTAGTATCATATGAAATGGTATTGAGATTTCCTTTGATCTATCACAACACATGGAAGGAAAATTTGAACATGTCAAAAAGTAATAAAACAAATCTGAGATAGGGCTTGTACATTTTGGGCATTCTTACTTATACCCTTCTATAAATCTTTCTAATGGCAAGTTAAAATCCATATGTGCATAGTTAATTATTAGGGATGATCGAATACCGCAAATATTCGGCAACGCCCATATTCGCCGAATAGGCTGCCACTATTTGACGATTTGCGAATATTCTATGCACAATGTAAGTCTATGGGAAACCCGAATAGCTGCTGGATAGCAAATATTCGGGTTTCCCATAGACTTACCTTGCGCATTGAATATTCGCATAGCGGCAAACTAGTCGTCAGATATTCGCAAAGCCGAATATTGCCGAATATTTGTAATATTCGATCATCCTTATTAATTATCTTAAATGAGATCTCGCTTCATTTTCTGAATTTACAAATTCTATTAATATTATTTAGTCCTGATAGTAATGCATTGGTATCGATGGGTAAAGAGATTCTCAACTCCAAGTTTTTCGCTCATTTTCCTTCAGGCAAATCTCCAATATTTATAACCCTTGGATATATTTAAATTTTCCTGCCTGAATAACTTGTAAAATTCTGATTTGACCTTAGATTTCTAATTCTCTGAATATAAGGAAATATAAAAGTAGCCACTTTATGGGTAACATTCTTTAATTTGAAAGTTCAAAAATGTGTTTGACCTCTTCAAATCTCTTAGTTGCTTATTCCAAATTTTCTAGCCTTTTTTTACCATTTTGCAATTATTTTATTGGGAACTATACTTTTTCAAATGATCATAAGTTTAAGGCTTTTTTTAATTGTTCTATATTACATTACCATCAATATTTAAAAAAAAAAATAACATTTAGTATTATGCAATAACTCATTAGCTTAGATACAGAATTTTTAGATTTGTGATTATGGCAATACCAAACTTTCACAATGTTTTTTCTTAAATAAAGATATAAAAGAAAATGGTTTGTGGTGTAATTTTTTTAGTTCTTTATTATTTTATTTTTCTGACCATGGAGTTGTATGACAACTTGTTTTTTTTCTGTAGTGAGCTGATATTCTTATTGATACCAATTTGGGAAATAATATCTCACAAGTAAAGGGATTTCATATGTAATAATTAGGGATGATCGAATACCTCAAATATTCGGCTTTGCGAATATTTGCCGAATAGGTCACCGCTATTCGACTATTCGCGAATATTCGATGCAAAATGTAAGTCTATGGCAAACCCGAATAACAACTATTCGGGCTTCCCATAGACTTACATTGTGCATCGAATATTCGCATAGCGGCGACCTATTTGTCGAATATTCGCGAAGCCGAATATTTTAGGTATTCGATCATCCCTAGTAATAATGTAATTTCTCAAACCTATATAGGCATTATCAAAGGAGAGGACATGGTACCTGATAGATGGACAGAGAATGCTCCCAGTGGAATGATAGCCCTTTACTAGTGATGTATTGATTCATCTGGTGGACTAAACACAATTGTAACTCCTTTTTACTATATTACTATGTGATTATTGATAGCACTACTTTGGAATGTACGCCCCCTTCTTTTGTGTGATCAATAACCCTCCCCCAATTGCTGGTTCCTGATAAAGTAACTATTTTTGTATATAGTACTATATGGACTTTTGGTTATTTTTTTCTCTTTTTCTTTTGGTTTGCATGCAAATCCAACTTGTCCCCATTATAATTAGTCCTTATTTGTTTCATACATTGATATTGCTATCCTTGCAATTTATGTATAGTTTGCTATGCATTTTTACCTCTGAGTATCTCATATAAAATTATGGACTAAACTTTCTTCTTTTCTTCTGGTTCAGTGTGTAACAAATTTAGAAAGTAACCTACAACATTCGTATAAACATGCTCCAGGTTTAGCGGTATCACTATTAGTGTATGACGAATATAAACCATGCAGAAGATTCATTTCCAAAAATTTCAACTGGAAAATAAGAAAAATCCATGTTTTAAGGCTTTCAGCTATTACACGGTATACTCCAATATGTTGAGTAAGGGTTTAAAAGTATGTCTGGTACCTGAAATGGCCTTGCTAACTGTCATAAATGGAGTTAGAAGTTATACAAATTAAAGGGAACCTGTCATCAGATTTGGTGACTATAAGCTGCGGCCACCACCACTGGGCTCTTATATACAGCATTCTAACATGCTGTATATAAGAGCCCAGGCCGCTGTGTAGAACGTAAAAATCACTAACGTAAAAATCACGTTATAATACTTACCTTAACGGTCGCTGCGGTGCAGTTGCGTCATATGGGCATCTCCGTTCTCTGGTGATGGCGCTTCCTCTTTCGGCCATCTTTGTCATCTTTTTCTGAAGTCGTGGTGTATGACGCGTCCTACATCATCCATAGTCGCCTGCATTGAGGTTCTGCACATGCGCACTTTGATCTACTCTGAGCAGGGCAAATCAAAATATATTAGTGTGCCTTCGCGGGACCGGCGAGTGTGTATGATGTAGGACGCGTCATGCACCCAGGCTTCAGAAGCAGGACGAAGATGGCCGAAAGAGGAGGCGCCAACACCGGAGAACGGAGATGCCCATATGGCCCAACTCCACCGCAGCGACCATTTAGGTAAGTATTATAAAGTGTTTTTTATGTTCTACACAGCGGCCTGGGCTCTAATAATAATCATTTGGGCCAGGAGATGTGGGTGTTAAACATAGGCGTGTCAATGCTTTCACCTTTTGTAGCTGCTCCATCTGTACTTAAACAGGACAAGGATAAACAATATTTACATTATTTTTATTATAATTCTAGTTTTTTAAAGAATCCATGGAAATATCAATGATTGTGAGCATTTTTGCATTTGTGTATGAAATTACAAACGTTTTGGTAGCTGGCAATTCCCAGGAACGCAATATCTCCTTGAATTGTGGATATATCATAATCTTTTGTGGTATAGAATAATAGAATAGAATTTAATAGAATTCTGGATCCAAGATTAATAGTTTACATGCTGAAACTACCGTAGTTAGTTATTTTCCATGCGTCAGTTCTGTTGGTGCCAGCGCAGATTATTTTTAATATTTAAAATAAACCTAGGATTTTATTCATCACTTCATGCCTAGGCTCGCTGGATCTTACTGCTACTGATTCCAGTGTAGAGTCACTTACTGGGCTGTTTTCTGTTATTTTGATAAATCAATGTTTTCTCTGCTGCAGATCTAGCAGTTATACAGAGCTCATGAATAAGCTGGACTACCTGCAGCACGCCAAGTAGTCCTCTAATGATAATTTATTGCTGATTAACCAGTGATTTTATCAAAACTACATTAAACAGTCCAGTAAGTGACACATCACTGGAATCAGGATCTCTGCTCCTACATTATGCTGCTCTCGGATTAGGTGCTAAAAACCTGGTGACAGATTCCCTTTAAGGTAAGGCAGTGGGACCAGTAGGCAGTGGGACAGTTCCTTCAATTTCTCAATCAGTTAGCTCTTTTTTCCATTGTTTCTTCTAAACCCATTTGCACCCATCATAGGCTAGTCTATTGACTTTCGCCTCATTGCTCCAAATCACTTATTTCAATTCTTCTATACTACTAATAATAGAATAGAATTTAATAGAATACTGGATCCATGATTAATAGTTTACATGCTGAAACTAGTTCGTTATTCGTTACAATTCTTCTAATACTACTTTTATACTTTTTTATGAACTGTAGAGTCGACGCTTCTTATGGCTATTTTGAAGTCGAGGCTTCTCCTTTTTTCACTATTCCAGACTTGAGTATTGTTCCTCTCATGGTGCTTGCATGGACGCCTGTGATCTTCCAATTATGATTGATTGCTCTCAGTGAGAAAAGCAAAATTATAATTTTGTAGTTGTGATACCTTTTAATGGCTAACTAAAATAAAACAAAAAGATGTTACAAAGCAAGCTTTTGAGACTTCTCAGGTCCCTTCCAATTATGAAGCATATGAGCCACTTCCACTGCTTTGTTTGTCACGCCAGATCTGATAAACCTTCTGATGAGCCGACTTGTTGACTCTGATATTTTGCCTGGACGGCCACATCTTGGCTTTGAAATGGATAGATGGACTTCATTGCGTATTCTTCCATATGTCATGGCCTCACATGATGCACTTTGGCAATTTTCTTGGCGAGTGACCGCTATCGATGAACTGAATAATGTTGTTTCTCTTTTCTTTAGAAACCAGTGACCTTTTATTTGGGAATTAACCTAATAACACACTGAGCCATTATGGTATGTGAGAACAGGTTGTAATTTGTAGTATACAGAATTTTTTTTCCCAACACCAGTAGCAAAAGAGTAACAATGCAGTGTCATGACAAGAATCTGCATAACTAATAATATGCTAAATATAGTTGGAAGTCAAATTTAGGTATGAAAGGGTCAAGATAATGGTCTACAAAATGAAGGTAGTCTCACGCTCAAAGCTGTAGTGGATGGTGAGACATGACGCCTGAAAGACAAAAGTTCAAAACATTGTTACTCTTTTGCTCATCAGTATATTATGATGTGTGCTGTTGTAAGGGGTGGGCAGACCCCTTACAAGGAAGCACAGGTTTTCTCTGAAGTGGTTAATGCTGTCCCCATAGAAACTGCAGAGGAGGGAGGAGGAGCCGGCAGCTTAGGGGGAAAGGAAGTGTGCGCTGAAGACAGTTGTGTCCGGGACGGGAGAGAAGAAACAGCCAGGGGCAGAGTGTGGAGCTGAGTGGGCAGAAAGAAAGAAGGGAGCTGGAAGAACAGGGAAGCCGGAGAGAAAAGGAGCGGGCGGAACCTCATAGTGCGAAGCAGTCCCGGTGTGGGTCTGGGCTGTGGGTAGCCATAAGTGGGAGCCAGGTGAAGTAGAGTAGCCGGGCACATCCCCACTGGAGGAGACGTCAGGGCAGGCTTTCCCCAGCTAAGAAAAGAACGTGAAGTCATCTGTAACTGCCGGTTTTTGGAAAGAGTTGTGAAATAAAGAATGTCTTTTATTTGCATCGAACCATGCCTGGAGAGTGTTTATGCATCGGACGACATCTGCACCACCACACTCTGCCCCACCAAGACATCTCCCGTCCCGATAGTGACGGCGGAGCCAGGGGTAAGCCTGACAGAAGGGGCCACGACTACAAGCCCAGAGGCGCCCCTGGCACCCCGTTACATGTGGCGTAGTCGGCAGGATCCGGATCATATGCAAGGGGTCCCGCTCCAAGAAGAAGGAGATCAAGTGATGCCGAGGACACTGGATCCAGATTATTGGAAAAGAGTCCCGATCCCATGGTGGGAAGAGGAAGAAGTGCCTAAGGCGTTGGACCGGGCACAAGATGGCGGCAAGATGGCCGTTGTCTGTGAAGACACAGAAAGCGCGCGCAGAATTGGCGCCAAAAGAAGAGCCTGGGGCTGGCCGGTGCCGAAAAAGAAGTTCGGAGTACTCCGCCCAAAGAGGGGAGGTGCCGGTCCCAGGGCACGAAGGAAGATATGTGAAGTGGGCGGTGTTCCAGAGAAAAAGAAGAACCGCCGCGTAGGGGTCGACCTGATGTGTGAGACTGGGGGTGGAGTATACCCAAGAGCGGGAAAAGTAAGCCCGCCTCCACTTCCTCCAGCATCTCCACTGACCCCGACGCCATTACCAGAAACGCTGACTCCGAGCAAGATGGAGACTCCAGGAAAACAGCAAGCTGCGGTAGCCGCACTAGTAGCGACTAGCCTGGGCAGAGGACGCCCGAAGCAGACTGCGGCTGCGGAAGGACCCACCCTTAACCTACCGGCTGTGCCAGGAGGACCGGAGCGGCCCACTACACAAGAGGCCACACAGTGGCAACAGGAAATCGAGTGGGAGGAATGCCAATACCGGCGGCGGTCGCAGCAAAGACCGGTGCTAGCTGAACTCTCCCACCCGAGACGTTGGAGCAACCCGCCAACTACGAGCCCTTCCGGAGGCTGCGCCGGTTGCCCGGACAGTCCCTGTCGGAGTACGTGCAGGCCCAACGAGCCGAATGGCAACGTGCATATCATCCGGAGTGACTTTTCAAGACCGGAAGATGGCGGGCCTGTTTTTGTTCAACACCGGCGTTGTTTTGAGCCGGAAGAAGGTGTGTTGTTTGTCCAGCCTGATGCTGGACTGAGCCAGGGGCTCCCTCCGTGTCGTTAAGAAGATTTTTGCCGAGTTGTGTTCCTGCCAGCTAACGACTAAGACCGGGAGCTTCCAGGAGGAACTCCGGGCACTGTACTGGTGTGCCCTTGCGGGTGCCCTCAGGTGAACATGTTCGCAGTTTAATTAAAATGACTTTGTTTAGTTTTAAAATGTGATTTTAGATTTGTGCCTTGCCGGGAGGCTTAGGCTTAAAGAGGGGAGGTATGTAAGGGGTGGGCAGACCCCTTACAAGGAAGCACAGGTTTTCTCTGAAGTGGTTAATGCTGTCCCCATAGAAACTGTAGAGGAGGGAGGAGGAGCCGGCAGCTTAGGGGGAAAGGAAGTGTGTGCTGAAGGCAGTTGTGTCCGGGACGGGAGAGAAGAAACAGCCAGGGGCAGAGTGTGGAGCTGAGTGGGCAGAAAGAAAGAAAGAAAGAAGGGAGCTGGAAGAACAGGGAAGCCGGAGAGAAAAGGAGCGGGCGGAACCTCATAGTGCGAAGCAGTCCCGGTGTGGGTCTGGGCTGTGGGTAGCCATAAGTGGGAGCCAGGTGAAGTAGAGTAGCCGGGCACATCCCCACTGGAGGAGACGTCAGGGCAGGCTTTCCCCAGCTAAGAAAAGAACGTGAAGTCATCTGTAACTGCCGGTTTTTGGAAAGAGTTGTGAAATAAAGAATGTCTTTTATTTGCATCGAACCATCCCTGGAGAGTGTTTATGCGTCGGACGACATCTGCACCACCACACTCTGCCCCACCAAGACATCTCCCGTCCCGATAGTGACGGTGGAGCCAGGGGTAAGCCTGACAGTAGGGGCCACGACTACAAGCCCAGAGGCGCCCCTGGCACCCCGTTACACTGTTGTGACGCCCTGGGCAAGCCAGGGGTCACAGGTCACAACACCACACGCACCCCACATTCCCTGCAGGAACACCAAGGTCAGAACACAAATCCTTGTTGCCTTCCTCCAGGGGCTGATGTTCACACCAGGGGGTGGGCCAGGCGGTTGGCTCCGCCCACCGAGGAGTACACAGTCCTGGAGGCGGGAAAACCAGGCAGTTGAGAGAGGAGTTGAGAGAGGAGTTTAGAGTGAGAGTAGAAGGAAGTGAAAGTGGAGCTAGTGACAGAAGTGGAAGAGAGAGAAGAAAAGTGACAGTTGAAAGCCTGAAGTTGGTCCGGGTGTGTGCCCCGGACTGAGACATCAAGGTTGGCAGACGGCGGTGACCGTCTGCAGGAGCGGCTGATCGGAGGTTGCCGAAAGGACCGTGGACAGGTGGTGGCCCGGCGGTACCGGAGCGGTATACAAAGAGAAGCCAGCACCAGTGGCAGGGGCCTTTCAGATCCCGGCAAGGCTAGGAGTTGCCATAATTTGCCAAATCCGTCAGTGAAGGGGACCTCCGGGTCTCCCAGCAGCAAAGTCCCGATTGAAGGCAACAGTCCGACCGTGAAGGGGAGACACCGCCACCGCCAAGGCACCAGTTTCCCAGGGCCCGCGCCTGCGGGCAAGAGAGGGGCTCCTCCGGCTCATATCCAAGCTGGGAAGCGGGTTACCAGTGGGAATCCATCGCTACCAAAGAACCGTACTTAGGTGCAGGGAAGTGACCGTCACCGCTAACTGCAGAGAACATCAGCACCGTAACCGTCCGAGGGACCCGTCCAACCAGCCGTTTGTTTACCGTGAACTGTGTTATCATCCTTGGGCTGAGTGAGTACCTCCGTGCCGTGCGGCACAGCGCTGCCCCTGCGTCCCTGCACCTCCACAGGCCCCATAACCCGCCTGTCCACCATCCTGACCTCCCCATCATCGGGTCCCGGGACTACCAAAACCCCTACCCACGGAGGGGCAAACCAACATCTAGCTGCTCCATACCACCACTCCCGGGATCCCCAGACAGAGCAGCGGTGGTGTGCACACAATCACCACAACCGTGGGTGGCGTCACGGACATTAATCAAATCCCCCCCCACCAACAAAACATCCCTTTCACTCACGGGTGGGGAGCGCCGCTCGAGTCCCTGGGATCAGGCCTATCGCTCGAGCCACCGAGCAGCAGTAGCCGCAGAGAGGCGGCGGCTGGACCCGAGCAGTGGGAGAGCGCAGTGTTGACACCCTCCTCCGCCCGCGACACTGTAGTTATAAATATAATCAGGATTTTATCAGAAGGAGATTAACACTGCAGGATTACATCCCACATACAAAGCAGTCAGGCTAATAAATGTAACCTCACCCCCCAATGACTAGCTGTCACTAGCAGCTTGCTGACAATTCATAGGGTACACAGGAAGCTGCCGATCAGGAGTGTGGTGGGGTTGTATACAACCTAGATGTCTTAGCTCTGCTCGTAGAAGGGATTGGGGGATTAGAGCAAGCGAGTTATACTTACCAGTGTCCCAAGTCACTGTAACTCTACTGCTATGGCCGCTCGTTAACCTCATGCATATGCACTGTTTCCCCCGCCCACGGCAGACCTGGCGTCTGTGATGTGGTTTTTGATGCGTTTTTTTGCCAGCAGATGCAGATTAGGTGCAAGAATATGGTGTATAAATTTCAGCACCAAATCTGCATCTCTTGGCAAACAAATGCAAAAAAATCAATTTTGACACTGCTTAAGGCCCCCTTCACACGTCCGTGAAAAACACGCACGTGTGTTACGGGCCGTTTTTCGGGTCCGTGTCCCGTTTTTGTGTCCGTTTTTATGGTCCGTGTGGCACCTGTGTGAATTGCGTATGCTAGCCGTGTTTGTGTGCAGAACGTCCGTGTGTGCGTGTGGAATTAACGTGTATGTGTACGTGTAATGTCCGTGTGTAATGTCCGTGTGTGTGATGCACAATGTCGTTTATAAATGTCGGCTGACAGCGATGAGAATGAGGTGAGTAGCGCGATCAGCTGCTGTCAGTCAGGTAACTCGCGGCCACCGCTGGATCCAGCGGTGGCCGCGGGTAACCTCAGTGACAGCAGCTGATCGCGCTACTCATCTCATTAGCTGCGTGGAGGTGACCGGAGCGGCGGTGTCTTCTGCTGCTCCTGTCACCTCCATGCAGCAGAGCTGGACGCGACGCTGGAGGTCCGTGGAGTACGCCGGACATGGAGGGTTTGTCGGGGTTAATAAATTGGTAATGAGGGAATTTGTGTGTGTTTTTTATTTCAAATAAAGGATTTTTTCGGGTGTGTGTGTGTTTTTTTACTGTAACTTACAGATTAATCATGGAAGGTGTCTCATAGACGCCTGACATGATTAATCTAGGACTTATTGGCAGCTATGGGCTGCCAATAACTCCTTATTACCCCGATTTGCCAACGGCACCAGGGCAAATCGGGAAGAGCCGGGTACAGCCCCAGAACTGTCGCATATAATGTATGCGGCAATTCTGGGCGGCTGCTGACTGATATTGTTAGGGTGGGGGGCTCCCCATAACGTGGAGCTCCCCATCCTGAGAATACCAGCCTTCAGCCGTATGGCTTTATCTGGCTGGCATTAAAATTGGGGGGAACCGCACGCCGTTTTTTTTAAATTATTTATTTATTTATTTTACTGCACAGTATAGACACGCCCACCGGCTGCTGTGATTGGGTGCAGTGTGACACCTGTCACTCAGCGTGGGGGCGTGTCTCACTGTAACCAATCATAGGCGCCGGTGGGCGGGGAAAGCAGGGAATACGAGATTGTTTAATGGGCGGCCGGCTTTTTCAAAATAGTAAAAGCCGCCACAGCAGTGTGAATGCCGTGCAGCGCTGCGCCGGAGATCGGGGAACGGTAAGTATGAGAGAGGGGGGGAAACTGACCGACAGACTGTGAGAGAGGGACAGACAGACAGAGAGACCGACAGAGAGACAGAGAGACTGACCGACGGACTCAGGGAGATTGACCGACATACACAGAAATAGAAAGAATAGCCGACATCACTAGAAATAAAAACACCAAACGGACACGGACTATAGGTATATGCATACGTGTTTACTAACGTGTGTGCACATACCCATAGACTTTCATAGTGTCCACGTGTGCGTGCTCCGTGCAGATAACGGACATGCATCCGTGCCAAACGCAAACACATACGGATCACGGACACGCACACACGGACATAATGAAATAACGGACGTGTGACCACAATCATAGATTAACATTGGTGCACGTTTGGCCGTGTCTCCGGTATATACGGAAACGGACCAAACACGCACGTGTATCACGGACGTGTGAAGGGGGCCTAAGTGTGGTTTTCTGCCAGACATTTCAACACCAAATTTGCACCTCCTGGCAGAAAACCGCACTGAAATGGAGGCAAAACCGTTTTCGTGCATTTTTGGGCCAAGAGATGCAGATTTAGTTCTGAATTTTTTTTACACTATATTCCTGCACGAAATCTGCATCTCCTGGCAAAAAATGCTGTTTTCTGCCAGGAGATACAGGTTTGTGAACTCAGTGATCTCACCACATGTGGTCCTTCTTATTTTGATACACAGCCAAGATAAGTGCACGGCTGGGGGCTGCAGTCTGTAGCTGTATGCTTCATCTGTGCTGGGTATCTTAATATGGGGAGGACCCTAAGACAATTTTTTAAATTCTTTATTTATTTTTACACCAATCTAGTCACAAACATAGCGCCTCTGACTGAAAGCAGTCAAACATGTTGTCACACAGGGTGGGGGTGTGAAGCCCCACAGGTGTTGTTGTGTCGGTGCATTACCTTCAGGGACTCCACATGGATGGAACAGTCTGGTCACAGGTAAGATGTCTTCTTAGGATTGTCGTGACGCCACTCTCGGTATTGCGGTCAGTGGGGACCGCCACTGCAGGTGCCTGGGGCTGATGGTGGGTGCAGTCAGTTGTAGTGGCCTCCCAAGAGTGAGGCAAGCCCCAGGACCCTGTGTAGGTGTGTGGAACCACAAGGCGCAGAATGACTCAGGCACAGTCCAAACAGTCTTTCAGGGATTTTACTCACATTAGGTGGCAGGGTGAGTAACCCGGGCGTAGCTTGGATGAACCAGGCTGGAACCAGGTGTCCTTCAGGCTGACTTGTGAGGATGGCTACTGACTCGCCTTCTCTAGCCCTTCTATTGTTTGTGATGACCCCGACTTACAGTCCCTGCGTGGGTCACCCAGGGAAGTTGCTGCTCCCCTCGCTTCAGCCCGTTTGCTTGTAGCCTGGACCAGGTCACTCTTGCTGCTTGCCTCTTGTGAACTATGGGCCCTCTCTTTGCTACGTGGCTGCGGACTCTGTGGTGTTGTCTTGGGGGTTTGAAGTGCCCCCTCAGGCAGGTTTGGCGGCAGAAAGGTGAATCTATCTCTGCACTGGGACCTGTTACCCGTGCGGGCCTGTTACCTCCCTGGCAGTCACCTTACTTTGCCACCCCATTGCTCTCTGTAGCCATGGGTGGATTTCGGGCGGCACTACCAGGTGACCGATCTCCCCCGTCAGTAGTCACTGCGCGTACGCTGTTAGATTGGAGTAGCTCCAGGGCCCTCCGTCTGCTCTCCCTGAGCTCCACACTAAACTGGCTCACTCGTGGGTTCTGCACGTCTGCTCTGTCTGAGCTCCACTTCCAGACTCCTCACTCCTCAACTCTCTGCTCCAGACTGCTTGTTCCTCCTTCTCTTCCTCTTTCACCACTGTGCCTGCCTATGTCACCTACCAACCAGGCTCTCCACCACACCCCTTGAGTGGACATGGAGGCACATCCCCCCTCCTGGAAGCTCTCAGGAGTCCTCCCAAAGGTACATGTGTGAGACCTGATTACTATGCGCCTGTGTAGTCACACCTTGGTCAGCCTTCTGGATTACCTGTACTGTACTGCCCCCAGCATGGGTGCAGTACTCAGTGGTGCCTGACCAGGTCAGGGGCGCCACAGGGGTACTGTCTGACTGCAACCAATCAGAGACACCGAGACTGCTGGTGGGCGGAGAAGCAGTGCATATGTATGCATGATAATGAGCGGCCATTGAAGTGAGCTCTCCGGAAGTAGTGTTACAGCTGCACGGTAGATTGGTAAGTATAACGCGCCTGTTTTCCCTTTCTTTCTTTATTTTTATTTTATTTTTTTTAATTACCCAAGTTGCCTGATCCAGATTGTTACCCTTAGAACTCTGGGCCCAGGGTTGGTGCACAGATACTTTTGAACTCGCGCGGATCCAGACTTTTACAGTCTGGGTCCACCCATCATTACATTATATGTATATTCTATAGAATGTAAGCCCACAAGGGCAGGGTCCTCTTCCCTCTGTACCAGTCTGTCTACTGTAACTTGTATATGTATTCTGTATGTAACCCATTCTCATGTACAGCACCATGGAATCAATGGTGCGCTATAAATAAATAATAATAATAATAACAATATTAATATGTGATTTTCATAGATAGGATACATATCCATCATAGTCTATGGAGCTGTTCACATGTCTATAAATTTTTTGCTGACCATGTGTCCCCAAAAAAAAAATTGGTAGAGACATGTTCCTTTTTTATTGGAATCATGGATCAAAATTACCCATATAAATCTACAGGTCCGTAAACATTATTGACAGCACATGGATGGCCTTTGTGTACAATCAGTGTTCTGTTTGTAAGTAACATTGCAATAAATATTAGAACCATTGATGATAAAAACTGATTCACAGACCAATGAAAGCTGGATGAAAGACACTGATGACATGCGATTGTCTTTTGCTTAGATGAATAAATCACAGACATCTGAATGAGGCTTTCAGGTTAGAAGACTAAAGCCTGCTTTACACGCTGCAATGTATCTTACAATGTGTCGGCGGGGTCACGTCGTAAGTGACGCACATCCGGCATCGTAAGGTACATTGTAGTATGTGACAGGTACGTGCGATTGCGATTGAACGTTAAAACATTCATCACATACACATCGTACCTTTCTCTAGAATTGCACATCAGGTTGTTCATCGTACCCGAGGCAGCACACATCGCAGTGTGTGACACCCCGGGAACGATGAACAGATCTTACCTACGTCCTGCGGCTCCCGGCCCACAATGCGGAAGGAAGGAGGTAGGCGAGATGTTTACGTCCCGCTCAGCTCCGCCCCTCCGCTTCTATTGGCCGGCTGCCGCGTGACGTCGATGTGACGCCGAACGCCCCTCCCACTCCAGGAAGTGGACGTTCGCCGCCCACATCAAGGTCGTATGGAAGGTAAGTATGTGTGACGGGGTTAATCATTTGTGCGGCACGTTCAACAAATTGAACGTGCCACACATACGATGGGGGTGTTGCAAATCGCATACGATATCGTATGCGAAATTGCAACGTGTAACGCAGGCTTAATGATTAGGTAAAATCAGCTTCAAAAAGTAAAATCTGCGGCCAAATTTCTGTTAAAATCTGCATCAGTTTAGATTTTTGACGCTGATTTTATTGAGAATTTTGTTCCACAGCAAATCCAGTTGTATAAACATGGCCTAATGGTTCCACATAATGCTTTGTGCCTTATAGAGAATATAATATATGGTGCATAAAATGCCTTTGGTTGTCAAGACATGGTGACAGACATGGCCTCACCTTTTTGCTTTGTAAATGCAATTTGTTTTACAGCAATATTAGAAAATAAATGCATAGATACTACCAGTAAAGGTGACAAGAATCCATAATCATGGGAGATGAGTTGACAACTAGTCTAACAGATTATTAATTACATTTTTTGTTGCATCGTACAGCATTGATGAATTTTGCCATTAGAGGTAAGGGGTAGAGGAACGTTCTCCTTTGTGTTTATTCATTTTTTTGCATTTCCATTTACTCTTTAAATAAAAGATCAGTTTCGACTTTTTTTTCTCCTTAAAACAAAGTTGCAAATTATAAATAGCGATGAATAAAATTAGAATTTAAAAAAAGTGGTGATTAATTAGGAGGCAGTATTGATTAGCTGAGACTATTTGTAATGGCAATTTTAATCAATGTAAGTATCAATCATGAAGTGAGAGAATATTGTTACCATACAGATACTAATGAGAACGTGTTTATCTCAGCAGACACATTTTAAGCAAGAAACCAATATGACAAAGACTAGGTGTTAATGCAAAAAAAAATAACATTTACCTCTTAGGTCAGATGTTGAATCAGGGGCCCTAAATAGAGGTTTTAAAACATTTTTTGGAAAAGTATTGGAATTTGCCAAAACAATTCGCAATAATCTTACCAATTAGTATCTCAATGTAGACGATCAAGGTCTGTTACAAATTTGTGTGGTTCGCAATGAAAATGGTATATATAGAAAACATCAGAGTTCTTAAAGGGGTTGTCTAGAAGATTAAAAAAAATAATTTTTTAAAAAGTGCTCAGACTAGTTTCAATTAAGTAAAAACAAATCGATTCACAGATCTCTTATCTAGGCCATGCTGGGTTCTGCTTCATGGTAATGTCATGTTTAGTGATGAGCGAGCATGCTTGTAACTACTCGGTACTCGCACGAGTATCGCTGTACTCGGGCTGCTCGGCGGGGACCGAGTAATCTCGCGATACTCGTGCTGTACTCGTGGTCTTCATTTCTGCATGTTGGCGCTCTTTTGAGAGCCAGCCCTCATGCAGGGATTGGCTGGCAGACCACTGCAATGCCACAGCCCTGTTAGTTGTGGAATTGCAGTGATTGGCCGGCCTGCACAGCGTGACCGAGCCTTTATACCGGCCGGCGCGCTGTGCTCTGCTCACAGCTATCCAGACAGTCAGTGCAGGGAGAGTGTCGCTGATTCAGGGAAAGCTTTGCGGCCCTTTATAGTTAGTTCCGGAGCAGGGCTGCAAACAGTGTGACCAGAAGTCCTTCTCAGGACTATTCTAGTTGTATACAGGCAGGCAGGGTATAGCCAGGTCGGAGTACAGTAGCAGAGTCCTTCTCAGGACTATTGTTGCTATATACAGGCAGGGTATAGCCAGGTCGGAATACAGGCTAGTGACCAGAAGAGTCCTTGTCAGGACTATTGTAGCAGCATACAGGCAGGCAGGCAGGCACGGTATATAGCCATTCCTAGTGGTGACCGTATACCAGCCTTCATCATATCTGGGGCTGGTGTACACAGTCTAAAACAGTCCAGATAGTGTCAGACTTCTCAGTAATTGTCGCTCCTAAAAACCAGTTAGGTTCTTATTGCGTCCGTGCTTGCATTTAAAAACAGCACGTGTGTGTCTGTCGGTGGCAGCGTACAGGTGCGCGTTTTGCACAAACTATTATATAACGCACAAGTCTAGTGTATAATACACGTCAGTCATCAGTGTCTGATAGTGTCAGACTTCTCAGTAATTGTCGCTCCTAAAAACCAGTTAGGTTCTTATTGCGTCCGTGCTTGCATTTAAAAACAGCACGTGTGTGTCTGTCGGTGGCAGCGTACAGGTGCGCGTTTTGCACAAACTATTATATAACGCACAAGTCTAGTGTATAATACACGTCAGTCAGCAGTGTCTGATAGTGTCAGACTTCTCAGTAATTGTCGCTCCTAAAAACCTGTTAGGTTCTTATTGCGTCCGTGCTTGCATTTAAAAACAGCACGTGTGTGGCAGTCGGTGGCAGCGTACAGGTGCACGTTTTGCACAAACTATTATATAACGCACAAGTCTAGTGTATAATACACGTCAGTCAGCAGTGTCTGATAGTGTCAGACTTCTCAGTAATTGTCGCTCCTAAAAACCTGTTAGGTTCTTATTGCGTCCGTGCTTGCATTTTAAAAACCGCACGTGTGTGCCTGTTGGTGGCAGCGTACAGGTGCACGTTTTTCACAAACTATTATATAACGCACAAGTCTAGTGTATAATACACGTCAGTCAGCAGTGGCTGATAGTGTCAGACTTCTCAGTAATTGTCGCTCCTAAAAACCTGTTAGGTTCTTATTGCGTCCGTGCTTGCATTTAAAAACAGCACGTGTGTGTCTGTCGGTGGCAGCGTACAGGTGCACGTTTTGCACAAACTATTATATAACGCACAAGTCTAGTGTATAATACACGTCAGTCAGCAGTGTCTGATAGTGTCAGACTTCTCAGTAATTGTCGCTCCTAAAAACCTGTTAGGTTCTTATTGCGTCCGTGCTTGCATTTAAAAACAGCACGTGTGTGTCTGTCGGTGGCAGCGTACAGGTGCACATTTTGCACAAACTATTATATAACGCACAAGTCTAGTGTATAATACACGTCAGTCAGCAGTGTCTGATAGTGTCAGACTTCTCAGTAATTGTCGCTCCTAAAAACCAGTTAGGTTCTTATTGCGTCCGTGCTTGCATTTAAAAACAGCACGTGTGTGTCTGTCGGTGGCAGCGTACAGGTGCACGTTTTGCACAAACTATTATATAACGCACAAGTCTAGTGTATAATACACGTCAGTCATCAGTGTCTGATAGTGTCAGACTTCTCAGTAATTGTCGCTCCTAAAAACCTGTTAGGTTCTTATTGCGTCCGTGCTTGCATTTAAAAACAGCACGTGTGTGTCTGTCGGTGGCAGCGTACAGGTGCACATTTTGCACAAACTATTATATAACGCACAAGTCTAGTGTACAATACACGTCAGTCAGCAGTGTCTGATAGTGTCAGACTTCTCAGTAATTGTCGCTCCTAAAAACCAGTTAGGTTCTTATTGCGTCCGTGCTTGCATTTAAAAACAGCACGTGTGTGGCAGTCGGTGGCAGCGTCAGGCTCCATATTGTCCCTGGATAGAGACGTGCATGATGGCCTGTAAACATGAAGTGCCCATTGTAAGGAAGTGGGTCTATTGTAGTATAGCCCTTAGGCAGGGCAGCCAAAAATTTGGAGGCTCCACATTGTCCCTGGATAGAGATGTGCATGAGGGCCTCAAAACATTGTTCCAAAAAATTTACCACTGGGGGTATACCTGAAACAATGGCTTAACTATTGTAACGGTCACCATGATGGCGCATGAGGAGAAGGAGGAGCAGTCCAGCGATTAGCCAAAGTCCAGAAGTGTGTTACCATGGGTGAGTGGAGGTACATGGCAAATTCCCGTTACAAACTTTAAATTCCGCTGTCATTTGCTGGTGGTGTGTGGTGAAGTCTGGCCAAATCCAACCCTTGTTCATCTTGATCAGAGTCAGCCTGTCAGCATTTACAGTTGACAGGCGGGTGCGTTTATCTGTAATGATTCCACCTGCGGCACTAAAAACACGCTCTGACAAAACGCTAGCGGCAGGGCAGGCCAGGACTTCCAAGGCGTAGAGAGCCAATTCATGCCACGTGTCCAGCTTGGATACACATTAATTGTAAGGCACAGAGGAATGTCGGAGTACAGTTGTTTGATCTGCAAGGTACTCCTTGAGCATCTGGCCAAACTTAGGATTTCTTGTGGCACTACCCCTCACCTCAGGGGCTGTGGTATGTGAGGGGCTGAGAAAACTGTCCCACATCTTAAAGACTGTTCCCCTACCTCTGGCGGATTGGACTTGTGCCCCTCTCGGCTGTACGCCTTGGTTGTCCACTGATTCCTGACCTATGCCGCTAGCGTTTTGTGAGGGGAATGCTTTGCCTACTTCCGTGACTATGGCCTTCTGGAACTGCTGCATTTTGCCTGACCTCTCCGCCTCGGGAATAAGAGACATAAAGTTCTCCTTTTAGCGTGGGTCTAACAGTGTTACCAACCAGTAATGATTGTCGGCCAAGATGTTCTTAACGCGAGGGTCACGAGACAGGCAGCTTACCATAAAGTCAGCCATGTGTGCCAGACTCTTAACAGCCATCACTTCAGTATCCTGACCAACACGATGACTGAACATGCTGTCCTCCTCCTCCTCCTCCTCATCATCTACCCTGTCCTCTGGCCAGCCATGCTGAACCGAGGATATGACTGCATGTCATATCCTCAATTTGGCCAGAGAGTTGCTCCATGTCTTCATCCTCCTCCTCGTCATAGTCCTCCACTGCACGTTGTGATGAGACGAGGCTGGGCTGTGTGTTATCACCCACACCCACTACTGTTTCTTGCTCAAACTCATCGCGCTCCGCCTGCAATGCATCATGGTTGTTTTTTGAGCAGAGACCATTTTAGAAGGCAGAGAAGCGGTATGGTGACGCTAATAATGTCGTCATCGCCGCTCACCATCTTGGTGGAGTCCTCAAAGTTTTGGCGGATGGTGCATAGTTCGGACATCCATCTCCACTCCTCAGGTGTTATGTGTGGAGTTTGACCCATTTCCCGAAGGCTTAGGTGATGCAGGTACTCAACAACTGCCCTCTTCTGCTCACATATCCTGACCAACTTGTGCAGAGTTGAATTCCAACGCGTGGGGACATCACACACCAGTCTGTGTGCCGGAAGATGCAAACGGCGTCTTAAGCCGGCAAGGCCGGCTGAAGCAGTAGGTGACTTTCGAAAATGTGCAGACAGGCGGCGAACTTTTACCAGCAGATCAGACAGCTCTGAGTATGACTTTAGAAACCGCTGAACCACGAGGTTGAGCACATGGGCCACGCATGGAACATGTGTCAGCTGGCCTCGCCTCAAAGCCGCCACCAGGTTTCGGCCATTGTCACACACGACCTTTCCTGGCTTTAGGTTCAGAGTTGTGAGCCAGTGATCTGCCTGCTGTTTCAGAGCTGTCCACACCTCTTCTGCATTGTGGGGTTTGTCACCTATGCAGATTAGCTTCAGCACTGCCTGTTGCCGCTTCGCCGAGGCAGTGCTGCAGTGCTTCTGTGTCGCCCTGGACAAGCCAGGGGCCACAGAGCACAACACTTAAACACCCCACACTCCCTGCAGGCATATCATAGTCAAAACACAAAATCCTTGTTGCCTTCCCCAGGGGCTGTAGTCCACACGAGGGTGTGGAGCCAGGCGGTTGGTCTCCACCCACCGAGGAGGAGGGAAAACACAGGCAGTGAGAGTTAAGCTAAGGAAGTGGAAGGAGGAAAGTAGTAGAGAGGAGAAAAGTGACAGCAAAGAGCCTGAAGTTGGTCCGGGTGTGTGGCCCGGACAGGACAGCAAGGTTGGCAGGATGTGGTGACCGTCTGCAGTGGAGGCCGATTGGAGTCTGCCGTAAGGACCGTGGACGGGTGGTGACCCGGCCGTACTGGACCGGTATACAAAGAGAAGCCAGCACCATTGGCAGAGGACTTTCGGATCCCGGCAAGGCTTGGTGTCGCCGTGAATTTGCCAAATCCGTTAGTGAAGGGGACCTCAGGGTTTCCAAACAGCCAAGTCTAGATAGAAGGCAACCGTCCAACCGTGAAGGGGAGACACCGCCACCGCCAAGGGCAACCGTCTCCCAGGGCCAGCGCCTGTGGGCAAAAGGGGCTCCTCCGGCCCATATCCAGGTCGGGGAGCGGGTTACCGTTGGGAAACCATCACTACCAACACTTAACTTAGGTGCAGGGAGAGACAGTCATCACTAACCTGCAGGGAGGAACAACCGCAGCCGTCCGAGGGACCCGTCCATCCAGCCACTTGTTTTACCGTGAACTGTGTCATCATCATTGGGCTGAGTGAGTACCTCCGTGCCGTGCGGCACAGCGCTGCCCCTGCGACCCTGCACCTCATCAGGCCCCGCAACCCGCCTGTCACCCATCTCTACCCCATCACCAGGCCCCGGGACAACCAACCCCCCTACCCACGGAGGGGAGAAATAACAACAAAGCTGCTCCCTGTCACAGGCTCCCGGGATCCCCGTCCAGAGCAGCGGTGGTGTCCACACAATCACCACAACCGTGGGTGGCGTCACGGACAATATCCCCAAAACCCAAACCACCCCTTTTCACTCACGGGCGAGTAGCGCCGCTCGAGTCCCCGGGATCCGGCCATCGCTCGAGCCAACGAGCAGCAGCAGCCGTAGAGCAGCGTCAGCCGGACCCGAGCAGTGGGAGAGCGCACCGTCCCCTCCTCCGCCCGCGACACTTCCAGCTTGGGACTGGTGTGGAGGGTAAAGTGGATCAGGATGCGCAGGAGGAGGAGGAGGCTGAGGAGCATGACATTCCGGAGCTGTAGAGTGTGTGTGAAACCCTGACTGAGGTAGGGCCTGCAAAACTTGGTGTGTGAAGGACGTGTTCCGTCCCTCGCTCAGACTGGGTCCCAGCTTGCACAATATTAACCCAGTGTGACGTCAACGAGATGTAGCGGCCTTGCCCACATGCACTTGTCCACGTGTCTGTGGTTAGGTGGACTTTGGCTGAAACAGCGTTGTTCAGGGCACGTGTGATGTTTTGTGACACGTGGTTATGCAATGCGGGGACGGCACACCGGGAGAAATAGTGGCGGCTGTGGACCGAGTAACGTGGGACAGCTGCCACCATCAGGTCGCGGAATGCTTCTGTCTCAAACAGCCTAAAAGGCAACATTTCCAGCGCAAGCAGTCGCGAAAAGTTAGCATTTAGAAGTGTGGCATGTGGGGCGTTGGCAGTGTATTTGCACCTGCGTTCAAAGGTTTGCTGAATGGATAACTGAACGCTGCGCTGGGACAAGGACGTGCTTGATGATGGTGTTATTTCTGCGTGGGTAACTGCAGGTGCATGGCCGGAGGAGGCTTGTTCGCAGGCAGCATGGACAGGGGATTGGCTCGCATGCACAACCAGCGAAGACGTAGCAGTGACATCAGCAAGCACTGCTCCTCGACTCTGTTGTACTTCCCACAAAGTCGGGTGCTTGGCTGACATGTGCCTGATCATGCTGGTGGTGGTCAGGCTGCTAGTTTTGGTACCCCTGCTGATGCTGGCATGGCAGGTGTTGCAAATGGCCTTTTTAGAATCATCTGGAGCCAACTTAAAAAACTGCCAGTGTCAGAGTTCCGGGTTTTCCAGTTTTCTTTTGAAAGAGCTTGCCCTTTGTTAACATGGAGTTTTCTGTTCTGTTGCACTACTTCCTGTCCATCTGTTTAAAAGCCGCCCCTAAAGCTTAGTCCAGTGCCTGAGTATACTGCTTCCTGTGTGCTCCTGCCCTGCTGCTTTTGGTTCCTGATTGTTATTCGGATCCTCTTGGAAAACAACCGACACCGACTCTGGACTTCATCTGGTATCATCTAGCTGTGCCCGGACTCCGTTTGCCGTCTTTGGTCGGCACTTCTGCCCGGTTCCTTCCGTTTAATACCACTCTGGACTCACATCACGTACGGACATTTTTGGACTTACCTATTGCCCTTTTGTGTCCCGGCTGCTGCGCATTTAGGGCTTCTGGGGTGATTGCCAGACAGTCCCTGTATAGGGGTTCGCTCTTGGTTGTCTCCCTGGGGGAGTCCGGTGCGCGGTCCCGGGAATTCCCTTTCGCTCCGTCCCTGGAAGGTATTTCCTGTATTTATGTTCTACTGTGTTTTTGTTCCGTTTATGTACATATTTGCTGGTTGCATATTATAAACGTCTTGCACCAAGAACTCGTCTCTGGTTGTCATTGCCCTAACGCAATCGAAATCCTCAATACATACAATAGGTCTTCCCGAGTCTGGCTGTAATACTAACATTTGTACAGGCACCTTGTGTCGTGTTGTTCCGGGGAACAGTTGCCTGACGTCTGCCTGGGGCCACCACTCTGCTTCTTACTGCCTGTTGGGATGCTACGCCTCCCTCCCCCTGTGCACTGCTGTCCTCGCTCTGCATATCCTCCTGCCAGGTTGGGTCAGTTACTGGATCATCCACCACGTCGTCTTCCTCTTCCGCACCCTGCTCCTCCTCCTGACTTCCTGACAATTGTGTCTCATCATCGTCCACCCCTTGTTGAGACACATTGCCAACTTCGTGAGAACGTGGCTGCTCAAATATTTGGGCATCTGTACATACAATCTCGTCATGGCCCACTTCAACAGGAGCTGGCGAGAGGCCAGAATTTGTAAATGGAAACGTGAACGAACAGCTCTTCCGAGTGTCCAAGTGTGGGATCAGTAATGTCCGTGGACGTGTACTCGGCCTGGTGGTAGGAAGGAGGATCAGGTTCTGAAATGTGCGGTGCAGTATCACGGCTACTGACACTTGACCGTGTGGAAGACAGAGTGTTTGTGGTGGTGCCAATCTGACTGGAAGCATTATCCGCTATCCAACTAACAACCTGTTGACACTGGTCTTGGTTCAAGAGCGGTGTACTGCTGCGGTCCCCAAGAATTTGGGACAGGACGTGCGAGCGACTAGATGTGGCCCTTTGTTGTGGCGAAATTAGAGCTTGCACACAACCTCGGTCTCTGCCTGCACCACCATCACGTCCACTTTCTTGTTCGTTGACAACGCCCTTGCGCATTTTGCAATGCTGTGCTGATGTGTATTCACTAGACTTGTGCGTTATATCCAAGTTTTTGCAAAACTCACACAAATGCAGCGGAAAGCTGCCACCAACAGGCACACACGTGCGGTTTTTAAATGCAAGCACGGAGGCACTAAGAACCTAACAGGTCTCTATCCAGGGACAACGTGGAGCCTCCCAATTTTTGGCTGCCCTGCCTAAGGGCTATACTATAATACACCCACTTCCTGACAATGGGCACTTCAGGTTTACAGGCCCTCATGCACGTCTCTATCCAGGGACAACGTGGAGCCTCCCAATTTTTGGCTGCCCTGCCTAAGGGCTATACTACAATAGACCCACTTCCTTCCAATGGGCACTTCAGGTTTACAGGCCATCATGCACGTCTCTATCCAGAGACAATGTGGAGCCTCCCAATTTTTGGCTGCCCTGCCTAAGGGCTATACTATAATACACCCACTTCCTGACAATGGGCACTTCAGGTTTACAGGCCCTCATGCACGTCTCTATCCAGGGACAACGTGGAGCCTCCCAATTTTTGGCTGCCCTGCCTAAGGGCTATACTACAATAGACCCACTTCCTTCCAATGGGCACTTCAGGTTTACAGGCCCTCATGCACGTCTCTATCCAGGGACAACGTGGAGCCTCCCAAATTTTGGCTGCCCTGCCTAAGGGCTATACTACAATAGACCCACTTCCTTCCAATGGGCACTTCAGGTTTACAGGCCCTCATGCACGTCTCTATCCAGGGACAACGTGGAGCCTCCCAATTTTTGGCTGCCCTGCCTAAGGGCTATACTACAATAGACCCACTTCCTTCCAATGGGCACTTCAGGTTTACAGGCCCTCATGCACGTCTCTATCCAGGGACAACGTGGAGCCTCCCAATTTTTGGCTGCCCTGCCTAAGGGCTATACTACAATAGACCCACTTCCTTACAATGGGCACTTCAGGTTTACAGGCCATCATGCACGTCTCTATCCAGGGACAATGTGGAGCCTCCCAATTTTTGGCTGCCCTGCCTAAGAGTTATACTATAAGACACCCACTTCCTGACAATGGGCACTTCAGGTTTACAGGCCCTCATGCACGTCTCTATCCAGGGACAACGTGGAGCCTCCCAATTTTTGGCTGCCCTGCCTAAGGGCTATACTACAATAGACCCACTTCCTTACAATGGGCACTTCAGGTTTACAGGCCATCATGCACGTCTCTATCCAGGGACAATGTGGAGCCTCCCAATTTTTGGCTGCCCTGCCTAAGGGCTATACTATAATACACCCACTTCCTGACAATGGGCACTTCAGGTTTACAGGCCCTCATGCACGTCTCTATCCAGGGACAACGTGGAGCCTCCCAATTTTTGGCTGCCCTGCCTAAGGGCTATACTACAATAGACCCACTTCCTTCCAATGGGCACTTCAGGTTTACAGGCCCTCATGCACGTCTCTATCCAGGGACAACGTGGAGCCTCCCAAATTTTGGCTGCCCTGCCTAAGGGCTATACTACAATAGACCCACTTCCTTACAATGGGCACTTCAGGTTTACAGGCCCTCATGCACGTCTCTATCCAGGGACAACGTGGAGCCTCCCAATTTTTGGCTGCCCTGCCTAAGGGCTATACTACAATAGACCCACTTCCTTCCAATGGGCACTTCCGGTTTACAGGCCCTCATGCACGTCTCTATCCAGGGACAACGTGGAGCCTCCCAATTTTTGGCTGCCCTGCCTAAGGGCTATACTACAATAGACCCACTTCCTTACAATGGGCACTTCAGGTTTACAGGCCCTCATGCACGTCTGTATGCAGGGGCATTGGTGAACCTCACAATTTTGGACTGCCCTGGCAAAGGAAAATACTACAAAGACTCACTTCCTCAAAATGGGCACATTAGACTCAAGAGGCCTTCATGTACGTCTCTTCTCAGGGACATCGGAGTGCCACACAATGTTTTCACGTAAAATCTTTCATGTATTAATCTCAAAAAGTAACATACACCAGCTCTATCTCACTATTGGGTATGTGCCCTTAACATTTCCGCCATGAAAAATCATTTTGGGGTCATTTTGGAAGGTTTTCTGGTGAGTCCGTAAAAATGGCGTAAAACGCGGACAAAATTGTTCACAGCTGTGACTTTTCAGTGATAAATGCTTCAAGGGGTCTTCCCCATGCTGTTGCCATGTCATTTGAGCACTCTTCTGAGACTTTTGTGACATTTTTAGGGTTTCTCCATGCTGCCGGGGGGTCATTTCACAAAAATACTCGGGTCTCCCATAGGATAACATTGGGCTCGTTGCTCGGGCCGAGTACACGAGTATCTTGGGAGGCTCGGCCCGAGCTTCGAGCACCCGAGCTTTTTAGTACTCGCTCATCACTAGTCATGTTGTATCAAAAAATGGCAGAAAATGCACATTCAAGCAATGACTGGTCGCTAACATTTGAAAATCAAAATATCATGCTGGGAACGGTAAAGTACCAAGTGCATGGTGAAAGGGAAGGGAAACCCTGCGTCTAGGGAGAGGGAACATGGTGACTGCTAACCAAACCTACTGCTGGTCCCTGGAGTCCCTCACCACACTAGATAGGTCCTGCATCTATGCGCCAAGCTGGATACCTGACCCTAGGTATCCCTAGTGCTGAGCCCTAAATAGGGAACAGATGGGATGAGCTCTTTGTCAACCCCACTAAACAACTATAGAAGACACAATGGGGACACAAAGGGGGAAAAGCATGAACTACTTATCATTAGATGACTCTAGTAGAGTCTCAGCAGAGCTTTCAGCAACAATACCACAGAGGAGTACAAGCCACCTGCTTGCAATCTAAGCTTGGAGGTACTGAAAATATCACCAGCACAGTCCAAAGGATTTAAGGGGTATTTCAACACCAAGCGAATACTGACAATCAACAGCTGGGTGGAAGTCGAGCTCCTGCTGGGTCCAAAAGAGAGAGGGATGAATCCAGCAGGAAAGCTACCTACACCAAGGAGTACTGACAGCAGGAAGAATAGAAAATCTGGGTGCATTCTGCGCAGCCAGACGCTGTGATCTTCAATGGCCAGAAACCACATGACTATCTGTCACACGTGCATCATGCTTCAAGCGTGGCTAGCATGTTCAGACCAAAAGGAGTCTGATGCACAACAAAAAAAAAAACATGAAAACCACACCACAAACGGAGGTGGGGGACACCAGAGACACAATAACAATAGTGGGCCCTGAGGTTAGTGAGTGGGTTGATGGGACACCTCGTATCGTCACCTGAAGCTATCCCTACTCTCCTAGCCAGTCCACATACAGTCTTGGCAACTATCACTGAGTAGCACACTAAGACTATGGGAAACCCTATAGATGCCCTGGCTAGTGAGAGGCAGGGGAGGGTCACTAAACCCACAGCTGCACTAATAATAAAAAAGGGTAGGGGAGACAAGCTGCAACACAAAAGGATAAAGATCGGCTTCTGGAATGCTCCAACTCAGCTCCTTCCACCAAGGGGGCAAGTATAGAAATGGATTTGTATTTTCAGCAATGATTGCTGGGTAACACCTCTATTTAAACCTGAAGGGCAAGACTACAAAGTCACTGCAGCTGAAGCATTCAGTTAGGGACTCCTGAAAAAGCTGCTAACAGCAAAACGGACATTAACCATTTCAGTGCAAAAAGATACAAAACACTTTTAAATGTAGACAGCCAGATGAAGATGAGCGGCTCCAGTCCAAAAGCTGTCACTAGTCTCTAAAAACAGGGAGACGACCGTGACAACATGACACACCCGTGACACAAGACATACCAGATATGATCTAGATGCCTAAATTTTTACATTTTTGATAGCATTAGGAGGTGGGATGAAAGGCAGGCAGGGGGTCACCCAGTGACAAGCAATATTCTGCAGTTTCCCCAAATGAAGAGATTTTTGGGGAAAGGTACAACAGAGTACAAAGAAATTAGTGACTGTCTGTTTGACATCCATCATGTAAAAGTTCAGGCAACTCTAAATAAAAGGAATTGCCAACACATTCAAAGAGCTATTCCTGTCTCAGAGTTTTAAAGCTGCTTTGGGAATAACTCCATCCAGACTATGACCACTGGAGGTGGAAGTAAATAAAAGGCCATTTTCAATTAATATTTGGTACTTGTACAAAAATGGAATAGAGCAAATGCCATAGAACTATTAGTACACTCAGTGCAGAATAACAAGGATTAGAACGTAATTCAAGTAATCTCATATTAAATGGTTGTAGCAATTCCTAAGAGACTGTGAAGTAACCTGAACTTTTAGAGAAGTAATTTGCTGGAACGTAAACCACAACCGTCTTTATGCGCACATGACACCCAATACTTGGTAGATTAGCTCGATTCAGGTGGAGACATTTTCCAACCAAACTTGGCTTAGTTTCTAGTTAGATGATGCCAGAACACAACCTCAATTGGTGAAATTGATAGGAAAGAAAGGAGAGTGTAGAAGTTGTGGAATACAGGCTTCATTCTGCAGAAAATTCTCAACAAGTGAGCTCCATCGCCATCATGTATTTCTGTGGATTACAAAACCCTTCCAAGCAAAATGTTAATAATAAATCCAACCCAAGCCTTAGGTGTTAATTCATGCAAGGCCGTGCACATAGGTTCCCATGATATTAATTGCCCTGGCTAATGCTACTAAAATTATAATTTGTTTACCAAACTAATAATAATAATAATAATAATCTTTATTTCTATAGCGCCAACATATTCCGTAGCGCTTTACAATTCAGGAGGATCATATACAAACAAGTAACAGTTATAGAAATACAATATTTAGAGGGGAAAAAAAAAATACAACCCTGCTCGTGAGAGCTTACAATCTACAATGAGATGGGGGGAGAGGCAAGGTTCAAGTGCTTATTTACAATGACAATCCAACCATCTCACGGAAATGGGGCTGGATAATGGTTTCCTGGACCAGTGGGCCCGAGCCTTGAGATGCCTTTGGGTGCCCTGGAGTTTGATGTGGAGCTATGTTGTGAGAGGTTGTAGAGGGACTATGTGAATCGAATCTGATTAGGGAGTGTGATAGGCCGCCCTAAAAAGATGCGTCTTTAGGGTGCGTCTGAAGCTGAGTAAGTTGTGATTTGTCCTAACTTCTTGGGGTAGAGCGTTCCAGAGGGTTGGTGCAGCTCGGAAGAAGTCTTGGATCCGGGAGTGGGAGGTTCGAATTAGTGTGGATGTTAGTCGAAAGTCGCTTGCAGAGCGTAGAGAACGGGTGGACTGATAGACAGAGAGGAGGGTGGAGATGTAGGGGGGTGCTGCACTGTGGAGAGCTTTGTGGGTGAGAACAAGCAGTTTGAATTGGATCCTATGATATATGGGCAGCCAGTGCAATGACTGGCACAGAGCAGAGGCATCCGAGTAGCGGTTAGCCAGATAGGTGACCCGGGCTGCTGCATTAAGGATTGACTGTAGAGGAGAGAGTCTAGTTAGGGGGAGACCAATTAATAGAGAGTTACAGTAGTCCAAGCGAGAGTGGATCAGGGCCACGGTGAGGGTTTTTGTCGTTTCCATTGTGAGAAAGGGGCGGATTCTAGAGATGTTCTTGAGGTGCAAGCGGCAGGAGCGGGCAAGAGATTGTATGTGGGAGGTGAAGGAGAGATCAGTGTCAAGTATAACCCCCAGGCAGCGGGCTTGCGGCCTAGGACTTATCGTTGTGCCACACACAGAGAGGGAGATGTCAGGTTGAGGAAAGTTGGAAGATGGAGGGAAAAGAAGAAGTTCAGTTTTGGAAAGGTTAAGTTTCAGATAGAGAGCAGACATGATGTTGCAAACTGCAGTCAGGCAGTCACTTGTGTTCTGTAGTACTGCGGGGGTGAGCTCAGGGGATGAGGTGTATAGCTGTGTGTCATCAGCATAAAGATGGTACTGAAAGCCAAATCTGCTGATGGTCTGACCAATTGGGGCAGTGTAGAGGGAGAAAAGAAGAGGGCCAAGGACTGAGCCTTGAGGGACCCCAACAGTGAGAGGAAGAGGAGAAGATGTGGAGCCAGCAAATGATACACTGAATGAGCGGCCAGAAAGATAGGAAGAGAACCAGGAAAGAACAGTGTCCTTTAGGCCGATAGAGTGGAGCATAGAGAGAAGGAGATGGTGGTCAACAGTGTCAAAGGCAGCAGAAAGGTCAAGAAGAATAAGCAGAGAGTGGTCACCGTTACGTTTTGCTGTCAATAGGTCATTGGTCACTTTGACAAGGGCAGTTTCTGTTGAGTGTAAAGGGCGGAAGCCAGACTGTAAAGGATCTAGAAGAGAGTGAGAGGAGAGGTAGCGGGTGAGGCGAGAGTAGACCAGGCGCTCCAAGAGTTTAGAGATGAAGGAGAGATTGGAGACTGGTCTGTAGTTGCTTGTGCAGGACGGATCAAGAGAAGGTTTTTTTAATAATGGAGTAATGATAGAGTGTTTGAGGGAGGAGGGGAAGATACCCGAAGAGAGAGAGAGATTGAAGATTTTAGTTAGGTGAGTGGCGACAACCGGAGAGAGGGACTGGAGTAGAGGTGTGGGGAAGGGATCAGTAGGGCAAGTTGTAGGACGAGAGGAGGATAGGAGCCTGGAGACTTCCTCCTCTGTGACTGGGTCAAATGTGGAAAGTGAGCTGGATGGAATATGGGGAGGGATGGGATTCACAGGGCTTGGTGGCTGGGAGCTGATCTCTTGGCGGATGTTTTCTATTTTCTCTGTGAAACTAATGAAATATGATTATATTAATGAAATAATCATTTTCAGAAACCAAATGACGTTATCCTCAAATACTTACACATTATTAGTGTCCTAGTAATTTTTCTACACTGGTGGTACTTAAGAGATAAATGACAATCGGGAAGCCCAATCAACCTCTCCCGACTCTCTTTCTATATCAGTCAGATTTAAGATGCGATAAGCAGTAGCGTAGCTACTGGGGGAGAAGAGGGGGCGGTTGCCCCGGGCTCATGACCTAGAGGGGCCCACCAGGATCTACTGTCCCCCAGGACCATGTTGAGACACCAGTATTTTGTTTTCTTTTAAAACCCCATTCAGAGAGAGGTAGACTGTGACAGAGGGGCAAAGTGTGACAGAGAGGGGCAGACTGTGACAGAGAGAGGTAGATTGTGACAGAGGGGGGCAGAGTGTGACAGAGAGAGGTAGATTGTGACAGAGGGGGGCAGAGTGTGACAGGGGGGAAAGTGTGACAGAGAGGGGCAGACTGTGACAGAGAGAGGAAGACTGTGACAGAGGGAGGCAGAGTGTCACAGGGGGGAAGTGTGACAGAGAGGGGCAGACTGTGACAGAGGGGGGGCAGAGTGAGACAGAAGGGGGAAGAGTGTGACGGGGGGCAGAGTGTGACAGAGAGGGGCACAGCGTGACAGAGGTGGCAGAGTGTAACAGAGGGGGGCACAGTGTGACAGAGCGGGGCATACTTTGACTGAGGGGGGGGAGACTGTGACAGAGGGGGGCAGAGTGTGACACAGTGGGGGCAGAGTGTGACAGAGGCGGACAGAGTGTGACAGAGAGGGACAAACTGACATAGCGGGAGAGAGTGTCACAGAGGTGAGGCAGAATGTGAGAGATGGATGCAATCTGTGACAGAGGGGTGTAGTCTGTGTGGGATAGAGGGGTGCAGGCTGTAACAGAGGATAAACATGGTTACCTGGGTAAGGACCCATTCAGAAGATTCACCCCCCCATCGAAAATCTAGCTTCGACTCCGCCGAGAAGTCTCTGAGAAGGGCATACTCCGATAATTCCTGTTAAGAACATATGATGAGATAGCCAAGATTGCATGTGTATTGGGAGCTGACATCTGTACTTTGTGTATGGCCATATTAAATTGCAAATTTCTTGATTTTGTGTCCAAAATTTTACATTACAAATTTTGTCTGTGGTTTATTTGAAAAATAACACAACTTGTGCAGTCTTTAAATTTGCAAACCACACATATCCTTTAGAAGTGCCAGTGCTGTATGTACTTTAGAAAACAAAGCTTGATGTTCTTGTTAGTTGTACATTGATTACTGTTTAATATTGTTCATGCTCGTTAAAGGGAAGCTGTCATATTGAACACGGTCCTGTATGCTGCGAGCAGCATGTTATAGAACAGGAGCAGCTGAGCAGATGATTATCCCCTTCCTGGGTTCCTACGGTACAAAGATATATATTACCTGTATCCCCTTCCTGACATTTGCGGTACGTACCCTGAACAAAAATATAAATGCAGCACTTTTGTTTTTGCTCCTATTTTTCATGAGCCGAACTTAAACATGTAAGACTTTTTCTATTTACAGAAAGACTTTTTCTCTCAATGATTGTTCACAAATTTGTATAAATCTGTGTTAGGCCTGTGCCACACTCACGTGAAAAAAATGTACGTGTGACGATGTCCGTTTTTGTAGTCCGTGTTCCGTTTTTGGAGTCCGTTTTTCCTCTCCGTTTTCCTCTTCTGTGTAATAATTCAGTCTGTGTTCCGTATGCTTTCCGTATCTTGTCCGTTTTTCACATCTTCATCAAATGAAGTTAATAATTATTTGTTGGGAATAATGACACATAGGTGGATTTGATTTGCACATTCTTATAATTATCCACAATTAATTAACCTGTTGGTCTGTTTACTTGGATATCCAATGTGTTTGGATATATATTATAACCATGCCATTATCCACGGAGGCCTTAGTTTTTTTATGTTGGATTTTGTAGGGTACCTTGGC
Source organism: Anomaloglossus baeobatrachus (assembly GCF_048569485.1). Classification (NCBI taxonomy): domain Eukaryota; kingdom Metazoa; phylum Chordata; class Amphibia; order Anura; family Aromobatidae; genus Anomaloglossus; species Anomaloglossus baeobatrachus. The sequence goes on from NC_134354.1 coordinate 686,104,381, forward strand.
CATCTGCAAGTATTTAATTTTGTAACAAACTTGCTTTGAGCCACACGGACACGGACCGCACGGATAGCACACGGACATCATCCATATCACGTACGTGTCAACACGGACCCATAGGATGTAATGGGTCCGTGAGTACGTGATCCCGGAGCAACACGGACATGTCAGCGCTTTTTCTAAACAGACACACGTATGCACGTAACGTACACACGCTCCGTGCAAAAATACTAACGTGCGGCTTTTAACATGAAAATAAATGATTCAACGTACGGACGTGTCTCTGGTACGTGCAAAGAATGGCAAAAACGGACCGCAGGCACGGATGTGTGACGGAGGCCTTAGTGAGCATTTCTCCTTTGACAAGATAATCTATCCACCTCACAGGTCTGGCATATCAACATGCTGATTAGGCAGCATGATTATTGCACAGGTGTGCCTTAGGCTGGCCAGAATAAAAGGCCACCCTAAGGCCTTGTGCGCATGCTGTGTTTATGTGACGCCCTGGCCGGGCCAGGTAGTCACAGATAGGGCTTCGCATTACACCAGTCCCCTAACAAGGTGACAACAGCAAAACACATTAAACCCTAGTTACCTCCCTCAGAGCTTGATGGACACACCAGGGGGCGAAGCCAGGCAGTTGGCCACGCCCACCGAGTAGCTCAGAGAGCCTGAGGCAGGAAAACACAGTCAGATGAGTTTAGTAGGTGAAGTAAAATGGAGGCAGGCCAGTATGGCAGGTCTGCAACTTACTGACAGGTGCCAGGGTTGGAGCCCGGGCACCTTTGGCTAGGAGGCCTCTGCCTGCAGGAGCCGGGAAGACGGCTTGGTGGAACCGCGGTGGACTGGGACAGGGTAGTGGCCTGCCGGTACTGACCCGGGGAACCGACTCGGAAACCGAAGCACAAAGGGGGGTACTCAGACCCTGAAGCTAGGTCCAGAAGCTACTGGGGGCTAGCTAATTAACTGATTGCGGCCAGGACTATAGGTTTTGTCCCACCCAAAGTCCCGAGTGAAGACAACAGCCCAACGAGGGGGATAGAAAGCCACCGCCACGGCAGAGAGATCCCACGGGCCAGGGTCTTCGGGCAAAGGGCTCCTTAAGCAACCACAAGCCGAGGAGCGGACTCCTGACGCTGCAGGCGCAGGTAGTCCACCATCATACAAACGGTGCAGGAGAAAGGCAGAGGTGGGGAACTAGACTGCAGCTGTCTGCGGGCACCGACCACCATCACCTTGGTTTACCAGAGACTTGTGTGTGTTACTAATCGTGAGTACATCAGTGCCCTCCGGCCGCCCATCTCCCTGCACCGCCCAACTACTCCCCCAACGGGTCCCGGGGCCACCATCCCTACCCACGGAGGGGTTAACAACTTGCTGTGCAACATCTCCCCCGGGTGCCCCCATAACCGCAGCGGTGATGTCCACCTTCACCACAACCCGTGGGTGGCGTCATGAACTCAAACACAGCTCCGGCCGTACACCTACGTCCCCCCAAACCGCCAACCCCTTTTAAATTGGAGTGACCGTGGACCCCCGGGTCCGGAGACCCTCGAGTCACCCACTGAAGGTCCGGATCCGAGCGGCTCGGCTGCCGCCGAGCACGGGGCGGCACATTTATTGCAGCGTTTTTGCACTTTTTTTGGGTGCAGTTTTGGTGCCAAAACTGCATGCATTTCTTTCTTCAGCAAAGTCTATGAGATTTAATTTTCTCATTTTTGCTGTGTGCACGTTGCAGCTTTATTTTGATTGCGTCTTTGTGGTGACCACAGAGATGCAGCATGTCAATTCTTTCTGCGTTTTTGCCAGCGTTTTTGAACCCTTCCAGTCAATAGATTTGACTTAAAAAAACACACTGGGCAAAAACACTGTAAAAAACGCAGTAAAACGGGTCAAGAAATGCATGTTGAGTGAGCATTTTCTTGGGCTGAGATGGCTTCATAAACAGTACGTGCTGGCAGTGTTATTGACAGCCCCTACCTCTAACAGGAGCAATTGGAGCTAATGTCAATGATTGCTGTTCAAATACTAAAGCGGGCTTTACACGCTACGATATTGCTAGCAATTGCTAGCGATATCGTATGCAAAAGCACCCGCCCCCGTCGTGCATGCGATTTCGTGTGATCGCTGCCGCAGCGAACATTATCGCTACGGCAGCGTCACACGCACTTACCTGGTCGGCGTCGTCGCTGTGACTGCCAAACAATCAAGGGGGAGGGACGTTCGGCATCACAGCGACATCACCGCGACGTCACTAAGCGGCCGGCCAATCAAAGCGGAGGGGCGGAGATGAGCGGGACGTAACATCCCGCCCACCTCCTTCCTTCCGCATTGCGGCAGGTAAGGAGACGTTCCTCGCTCCTGCGGTGTCACACACAGCGATGTGTGCTGCCGCAGGAGCGACAAACCATATCGATAATTAACCATTACCGATTTTTGGTTTTGGGACAACCTCTCCATGGTGAACGATTTTAACAATTTTTGCATTTTTGAGGTCGCTTAAGGTCGCTGGTAAGTATCACACGCTGCGATATCGTTAATGACGCCGGATGTGCGTCACTAACAACGTGACCCCGACGATAAAACATTAACGATATCGTAGCGTGTAAAGCCCCCTTTAGTTTACACTGTCAATCACTAGGGGGTGCATTTATTTGCCCATCCCTCCCCCCATGTTGCGCAGGTTGGGTGCCAATGGCTTACCATAACAGCTGAGACCTACTTAAGGCCGAGTTGCCACCATCTTAGTACTCCTATAAAGCCCAACCTGTTGATGACATATTCATGTAAACTATTTGACACTAAAGAAATCAGAAAAAAACTTTATAAAAATATATTTATTTTTAAAAAAAATGTAAAATTTGAAATCACATCAACCTTTCACATTGTAAAATAAACTAAAATAAAAAATATATACATACAGTATATGTATACTGTATGTATAGACAAATAAATAATTGGCATCAATATTTGTTATTATCATGATATCTTTAATAGTCTAATTTTTTCAAATATAATATTTTTTAACCCGTACAGTACTGTAAATACTGCAAAAAAATAAAAGTAAAACTCCAGAGTGCGTATTTTTAGTCCCTTTACATCAAAAAAAGAAAGTGCATCCAAAAACTTATGTCACATGTTCTCTAAAATGGTAACAACAGAAATGTTGACTTATCCCACAAATAACAAGCCCTCATACAGTTCCATCTACAGAAAACTAAAAATTATGTGAGTCTTTAAAAATAACAACATAAACCAAATAATTTTTTCTTACAAAATTCTCAGTTTTTTAAAAGCAGTTCTGCTGCTATTGAAGTGAGTGGGAGCACCAAAGAACACCTATTTAGCAGTATACAGAGCTGTGGTGTCCCCTCTCCATAAACTGTTGGTCACACGATGTTTGGCTCTACACCGAGTATCAAGAAGAGTGTCATGGTGGCCTCTAATGCTGTTCACACTGCTGAATCTAACACGCAACTCTATGTCTCCTTTGGTGCTTCTGAGTTACACAGCCTGGCTCAGGCATCAACCAGCTGTGTTCTCATTAGTGATCGGGCTTGCAGGAGTTAATTTCTGCTAGCCTTCTGGTTGCCTCTTCGATCACATGTTGTAGAAGACCTATCACAGTCACTCCTCGCCTTTTTAAGATGATGGAGCCTGTCTTCCCATACTGACTATAGCTTTTGCTAAACCGGTCCGTGAGCTGTTGTATCCCAGTCCTGATGGTGATTGTATTACTTTGTGTGTGCAGTTATTGTGGATTTCATCAGGTGTCTTGTTGTTTCTTCCCTGCTTTTATTTTCCTCCTTATCTCTTTTGTCTTAAGCTGGTGTCACACATAACGACGACGACAACGACGTCGCTGCTACGTCACCATTTTCTGTGACGTTGCAGCGACGTCCCATCGCTGTCGCTGTGTGTGACATCACTGTGTGTGACATCCAGCAACGACCTGGCCCCTGCTGTGAGGTCGCCGGTCGTTGCTGAATGTCCAGCTTCATTTTTTGGTCGTCACTCTCCCGCTGTGACACACAGATCGCTGTGTGTGACAGCGAGAGAGCGACGAAATGAAGCGATCAGGAGCCGGCACTGGCAGCTGCGGTAAGCTGTAACCAGCGTAAACATCGGGTAACCAAGGGAAGACCTTTCCCTGGTTACCCGATGTTTACGCTGGTTACCAGCCTCCGCTCTTGCTGCCAGTGCCGGCTCCTGCACTGTGACATGTGCCTGCAGTATGCATCGGGTAATTAACCCGATGCATACTGTAGCAAGGAGAGCAAGGAGCCAGCGCTAAGCAGTGTGCGCGGCTCCCTGCTCTCTGCACTGTGACATGTGGCTGCAGCACACATCGGGTTAATTAACCCGATGTGTACTGTACCTAGGAGAGCAAGGAGCCAGCGCTAAGCGCGGCTCCCTGCTCTCTGCACATGTAGCGACGTTATGATCGCTGCTTCTGCTGTGTTTGACAGCTAAGCAACGATCATAACAGCGACTTACAAGGTCGCTGTTACGTCACCGAAAATGGTGACGTAACAGCGACGTCGTTGTCGCTGTCGCTTAGTGTGACACCAGCTTTATACCTCTGTGTGTGCATGCCATGCGATAGAGATTTGGTTTCTATTGTTTGTCTATTTCTGTTGGCTTTAACACTCCTGCCCTGTCTGTTCCCATGCATTGAGGAGAAGGGGATATAAGATCAGGTCTGGTCAGGAGCAGGGGAAGGAAGGCAGGCCAGATATACTCCCCATTAGAGGTAACTCAGGGATTAGGCATAGCTAAAGTCTTCTAGCCTGAGGGCCAGTACTGGAGCCCCTGTCCCCCTGCTCTGCAGATAGCTGATCAGTGAATCGATCTGATATTTATCATTAATCCTAAGGAGAGATCATCAATGTATCTAAGTCTTGGACAACCCCTTTAAGATTAGGTATTAAAGATTCTGTGCCAAAGATTGTGCCAATATTCTGTCTCCTTGCTTGTGAAGCACCATCCTCTAGTTAGCGCAGTCTCCCTCTCAGGGAGCACAGCTCCACTGTTTTCAGAATGGCAGTTAATAGAGAATGTGACCTGAGCAGTTAGGGTTGCCCACTGTCCAGTAATTCCTGGCTAGTACGTAAAAAAGGACACTTTTTTGCCTTGTACGTAAAAAAATAGAGTCAGTGATTTTTTTTGCAGCTGGAGAATCTTATACAGAATATTTTTACTTTAATTATCATCATTTTACAGTTTAGTAAATTTAGATGATGTCTTCATATTAGAATTATGAGCTGTAGACATATAACACTTATTATCATAATGATTTGTTATGAGTTTCCAATGTGTCTGTAAAAAATATTGTCTGTTCGCAATTTTTTGATTAGGTGTCTGGAAAAAATAAAAAGACAAGTTGGCAACCCTGTGACGAGTCCATCTGCCTCTTCCAATTGAAAAACACGGAACAGGAGAAAGCTGTTTATTATTGAGAGGAGGCTGATGAATTGGTCTGGTCATATGACCCTCTCCTAGCAGCAGTGTCCAATTAGAGTCATATGGACCCCATTGGCAAAATTTGTACCCCACACAGTAACAATGTCCTCCTATGTCTCCCCTCTACATTAATAATGTCCTGCTATGTATTCAGACTAGGTCTTCGCTTGTATTGTTTCTCGAGGATTTTTCTCGGGTTGTTCTTTTTTGTCTGACCTCATCACTCCTGAATTTGGCTCTGTATCCTGACCCTGTACTGTCTGCCCTGACTTTGGACTGTTGGACTAAGGGGTACTTTACACGCTGCGACATCGCTACCGATATATCGTCGGGGTCACGTCGTTAGTGACGCACATCCGGCGCCGGTAGCGACATTGCAGCGTGTAACACTAATGAGCGATGGTCAACGATCGCAAAATCGTTCCAAACGGTGATCGTTGACACGTCGTTCATTGCCTTAATATCGCTGCAGCCACTGTTACGATGTTGTTCATCATTCCTGCAGCATCACACATCGCTATGTGTGACACCGCGGGAGCGACGAACATCTCCTTACCTGCATCCACCGGCAATGTGGAAGGAAGAAGGTGGGCAGAATGTTATGTCCCGCTCATCTCCGCCCCTCCGCTTCTATTAGCCGGCCGCTTAGTGACGCCGCAGTGACGTCGCTATGACGCCGAACACATCTCCCCCTTGAAGGAGGGATTGTTCGGCGGTCACAGCAACGTCGCTGACAAGGTATGTGCGTGTGACGCTGCCTTAGCAGTAATGTTTGCTACGGCAGCAATCACCACATATCGCACGTACGACGGGGGCAGTTGCTATCGCGCACGACATCGCTAGCTATAGCTAGCAATGTCACAGCATGTAAAGCACCCTTTAGTCTCTGCCTATGCCCCTGTAGCTTACACTAATGCCTTGACCCATTGGTCAGCTGGTGTAAGACCAGGGACTGCCCTGTGAATGGTACCTGGTGACTACCTGCTGCCCAGCCTATCCTCACCATCTGAGGTTCTAGTGAATGTCCTATAATAACTTCCCAACACCCCTCCAGGGTAAGTCCAAGCCTGTGGCGTAGTGGGCCACATTCACCAGTAGTCAAATGTGTGAAAAGCTACCACTACTACCACTAGGGGGCACTGGTACTCGGAGGAAAGGCTCCTGAGTGCAGGAATACCGAGGCCCACTAGAGGTCGCTAAAACAAGCGCAGGGATAGTCAGTCAACCAAGATCTGTGCAGGGATGTCACATCTGTATTGAGGAGTAAGCTAGCCAAAGTTAAAGAACAAAACTCAGGTCAGAGGCTGGGGAACAAGTAAGCACAAAGGAGGGAGCGGAGGTCGTGACACGGAACGGGACCAGAGTCAGGAAAACAGGGAAGACAGATCGTGGAAGCGGGATGGAGGTCAGGCAGAACAGGTACACACAAAGCAGCGAGTGGAGATGAGGACATGGAACGGGACCAGGGTGAGGCGGGCAGGGAGGTCAGGTCGGGCAGGAGGACAGGGAGGTCAGACCGGGCATAAGCGATGCAGGTCAGGAAGAATGTAGCGGGATTTAAATTGGAGAACACTCACAGGAACCAGTTGCACTCTGCAGAGTATGAACTTTTACTCCCAGTGTAAAAACATCAAAATATGGCGGCGTGACCTCCGGAGCGAGGCACGACCGAACAAGCCCCCTGCCCTTGGATCTAACCTCAGACACAACATACATGCACTGGCTCTGCAGAGTCAGAACCATGTTAAAATCATGACACTGTGCTTGATGATTTAGACTTGGTCAGAGTCTGCAGGGCCAAAGAAAGAAGGAATTCTTGGAGACTTGCTGTGGAAAAAATCCACTGTTTCGGATTAAAAGTTGTTCTTGTGTCAACCATCGTATCCAGAAGATAGCAATTCCAGGAACTAAGTTGCTTCTGAATTGTCCTAGTGGTCTGTATTCTAGATCACAGCAAGGCTTAGGAAGGGGATCGCAAATGCTGGAAAGTATTAAACCACATCATTCTATAAGAATATCCTTATTGGTCCCGCATGGTTAATTAAATGCGGCTTTTATAACATGACACTGTCTGTTTGGGCTGTGACTGTTCTCCTTCAATAACATTTTTCCTTCACAGGACTGATTTTTGTCACTTTGTGATATATGACACAATTCTAATGGTGTCACAGTTTTGCAAGTCCTGCTGGCATGCAATAGGTTACAGCGAGATACTTCAGCAGTATTTCATATTAAAGGGTTTCGACAGCTTTATATCTTTAATTATGCAAACATCTTCTCTCAATACAGAAGGAGCCAGGCAACTTCCCGCCATGTTAATAATAATATAATATATAGAATGGGTCTGTGCCTTTGGAACTGATGCGGTTGCCCTCACCCACTGAGTTTTATATCATCGGTAATTAGAAATCCAACGTGGAAGGGAATATATATCTTGTGTTGTACTGTGCTCTGAAACACATTGCAAAGGTCTCAGCCAAGAAAGGTAAGTTGGCTTGACAGACCATGTGTATTATTAGTGAAGTGGTATGCTGGGAAATAGTCGCATTACAAATGATTATTCATTGCCTTGCTTTATGGCACACTTGGCAGGTTTCCCTTTAACATTCTCATTGCTGGAAGGAACATAGTGTACAATTGTCCATATACAATGTAATGTGTATATCTTGCTATATAAAGGGGTATGCTACGTTTTGAAGTTTTCATCTCTATTTCAGCATCCAGATTTGTCTTTTTTCTGTGTTTATCAGCATAGAGATGCCGTCTAAGTGCCAGCACACATATTTTAGACAGAAACATGACTCAGAAAAGCATCCATTTCACTAGGTGCGGGTAGCTATAGGAGGTACAGAGATAACAGTGATACTATAGCCTAGGTACCTGAAGGCCCCTCTGGAAGAGTATTTTAAATTGCACATGGTATTGTTGGGGCTCTGAAATGCATTCCGCATTGTGGACCAGGGGCTATATTTAACACCACTGCTGGTTGTTTCCATACTCGGTAATAACCTTTCAAACAAACCTGATGTAAAAACTTTAATCGACACTGCAATTCATACTAATGGGGAATACTAATTAGTCTTCCCCCATTAAACATTCCCCTCTCCAATCTAACGTAAATGAAGCAGCCAGGTTAATACTTCTCCAGCTGCTACACAGATGCCTCTACTCTCAGCCAGTCATTGCACTGGTTACCCTATCACAACAGAATATAATACAAATTTATCACACTCACCCACAAAATTCCACAGTGCTACATCTCCTTCCACAGCTCTGTCTACCGCCATACCTGTGTTCTTCTTTTTGCTAATGATTAAGGATGGTCAAGCACTAAAATGCTCGAATGCTCGTTACTCGATGCGAGTGGGTCAGACACTCGGACAACCTTGACACAAGCAACGAGCATTATGGAAAGTTAATGATTGGCCTATTCGACTCTCCACCCACATACAGCCAGCCATGAACAAAGCCTTTTCGATGGGAGGGAGGGCAAGTTTGTTGGGGATTTACAACTACACTAGAATGTTGTTTTCTCGCCCAGGAGAGCCATTCAGAGACTATGAATGGCTCTGTCTGGGGTACCTACTCACATCATGCAGTCCTGGTTGTTGTTTCACAGACAAAACACCAGAGCACCTGCGATAATCGGCAGAGCTCCGTGAGTACCCAAGCACCCCGATGCTCGATTGAGTAATGAGCAGTGCTGAGCATGCTTGCTCATCACTAATGATCTAGGGCTGACATCCTCCATATTCCAAATCTCCAACTCTTGTCTTCAAGACGTTTTTCATGTTGCAACAGTTTTCTGATATGCAATCTCCCAGACAGCCGATAAATTTCCAGTATCCACTGTTTTAAGCATGTTCTATTAACAGATTTTTTTAGGCTGGCCTATCATATGTATCACATCATTTCAGTAAGCTAACATTTCTCAGTTTTTCCCTTCTCCCATTATACACTATGGATGGGGGGCTATTCAAAGTTTTTATTTTAATTTTACCTAGATTAACTTGATGAGTAAGGAACGCTTGACGGCCTTCCAAAATTTAGGCATGAGGGTCGCCTGGTGGCCCTCCCAAAGTTAGAAGTGAGGGCTGCCTGGTGGCCCTTCAAAACTAATGAGTGAGGGCCTCCTGAGACAACCGACATGAGAGATGTATTGGGCTTTTCATCCACTCGATAAGTGCATTTTTATTTTTCACAGAGCTGAGCTAAATCTGAGGCTTGCGGCCCAACCATTACGCCCTCCTTAGGTTGATTCTGTGGACAACCTGGTCATTACCCTTTTCCCATTTTTTTGTGTATTTGTTTTTCATCGATATCTTCCAAGAGCCAGAACTTTTTTTATTTTTTTTGTCCCCAAAGCTGTATGAGGCCTCATTTATTATGGGACAAATTGTAGAATTGAATAATATGATTTATTTTAATTTTGTAAAATATGGACATTTGAACAATAAATGTTTTTGCTTCTGTCACTATGTTCAGAGACCCTTAACTTTTCCATTTTTGGTTGATTGAGCTGTGTGAGATCTTGTGTTTTGTAGATGCCCTTGGTGGGATTTGAACCCAGGATCCTAGCGCTGCAAATCAACTAACCACTGAGCAATAATAATATTTTTAAACTATTATTCTGTCAGTTAAATGTTCTCCAAATGTGAGACCATGCTCCTTCTGGCAAGCTCCATCCACCATTTTAAAATGCCTTGAACAGTAGTGAAAGAAGAAAATAGTTGGAAATTATTGAACACATAAGGCATGTACTATAATTAGCACTTTATTAACCCTAGAAAATGGACATAGAGGGAATAATAAATTCTCCCCACTGTCTTGCATTGCTGAATGGAAAAAGAAAGTTATATACCGTAGTTGGTCAGTATGGAAACTTCATTCTATGTAACACCCCACGGAGCCCAAGATAGGAGCTTCAATCCTAACCTGGTACACCCGGCATTACATTTTGGTACCTCTGATTATGTAGCACATAGTTGTCTAGTAGAGATTGGAATATCAGTGCATCATCAATGAGTGGACACTATAACAGGGGTTCAACTAGGAGTGGAAATTCATAGGCAATTAATATTTGGGTACAGTCAGGGAAATCTTTTTGAAAAGTGCTTTGCATTGTGAAGCTAAGAATACAATACAATTTTATTCCTCTTTATGACGCTGCATAGTTTCATGGGATGAGTTCATTTTTGGAGGAAAGGTTCGAGACATACTTTTGAGTAATCTGTGGTACATAGTAGGTAACAGGGCTTGCGGTAATGTGGTGTGTGATAGATAAGATGGTATGCTCTAATGTACTGTGTGATAGATAAGAGGGTATGCTCTAATGTAGTGTGTGATAGATAAGAGGGTATGCTCTCAAATGGTATGAATTAGTTATGAGAATAAGCATTCATGTAGCATGTGGTATGTTATAGGTAAGAGGATATGTTCTCATGTTGTATATGGTATATATCACATAAGAAGTTATGTACTTATGTGCTATGTTGTATTGATCAGGTAAGAGGTAATGCTCTCATGTGACACATGGTATGTGATAGGTAGGGTATGCCCTCATGTAGCATGTGATATTTATTAGGTAAGAGGGTATGCTCACATACGGTATTTCTTAGATAAGAAGTAATGCTCTCATGTGGTATGTTGTAAGCAAGAGGATATGCTCTCATGTGGTATATGATACTTGTTAGGCTGTGTGCCCTCATGTGGCATGTGGTATGTGGTAAGCAGAAGTGTATAAACTATGTGGCATGTGATATTTGCTAGGTAAAAGGGCATGTTCTCATGTGGCACATAATATGTGGTAAATAAGACGGTATGCTCACATCTGCCATATAGTATGTGTTAGGTAAGAGGACATGCTCTCATATGGCATTTGGTATTTGTATGGTAAGAGGGTATGCTCTCATTTGGTATTTATTAAGTAAGAAGGTATGCTCTCATGTGACACATGGTATGGGGTAGGTAAGAGGGTATGCTCTCATGTGACATATAGTATGTTAAGAAAGAGTGTATGCTCGAATGTGGTTTTTGTAAAAAGGTATGCCCTCATTCGGTATTTCTTAGATAAGAGGGTATGCTCTCATGTGGCACATGGTATGTGATAGGTAAGAGGGTATGCTCTCATGCTTATGTCATAAGTAAGAGGATACGCTCTCATATGGTATTTGTTAGGTAAGAGAGTATGCTCTCATGTGGCATGTGGTATGGGCTAGGTAGGAGGGTATGCACTTATGTGGTATGGGATATTTGTTAGGTAAGAGGGTATGCTCTCATGTGGCATATGATATGTGGTAGATAAGAGGGTATGTTCTCATGTGGTATTTGTTAGATAAGGGGGTATGCTCTCTTGTAAACATGATTTGTGGTAGATAAGAAGGTATGCTCTCATGATGTATGTGGTAGCAAAACAAAACAATCACTGATCTCGGGGAGACCAGCCAGAGAAAAAACACTGCCGGCAGCCAGCGAGGGCGCTCAAGACAGTGAAATCCTAGGTACATTGCCCACTGGGAAATATGCAAATCAAAAAGGTCTGTGGAGCCTCTGTTAGGAGTCTCAACACAGAAAGCAGCCAGATATCCCTCCGGGAAGGGCCCAGCCAATGGGTGACTCTTTTTAGGAGACCACCATAACCACCATATTAAGTGGTCCTTTTAGTCAATATCCAACTTTTTGACAAGTTTAAAGATATGACAAGTGAAATACCAAGGCCAGGTATCCATCCACAGACAGCTGTTTCGGGGTATTGCCCCTCATCAGTGTGGAGTAGGATTCTGGCTGGTAGATAAGAGGGTATGCTCTCATGTGGCACATGGTATCTGATAGATAAGAGGGTACACTCTCATGTGGCATATGGTATGTGTTAGGCATGTTAGTGCTCTCATTGGGCATGTGGTACTTGTTTGGTAAGAGGGTATGCTCTCATGATGTGTATTTTAGATAAGAGGGTATGCTCTCATGTGGTATTTGTTAGATAAGGAGGTATGCTCTCTTGTGACATGATTTGTGGTAGATAAGAAGGTATGCTCTCATGATGTATGTGGTAGGTAAGAGGGTATGCTCATATAATAGTGTAGTGCCCCCAAGATTGGTCACTACAGGGTATTGAATATTATGTATTCCTTCCATGCTGGGCAGGAAGAGGTTAAAGTCTGGTAAGTTTTGTTTTTGCATCACACAGCCTTGCAAACACAGACAGCAGGTGCCTCACACAGAGACAAAGGGAATTTCCGGTGACCATAACAGCAGGCTGGAACATTCCTTAGGTGGGGGAATGTGCAGGAGTGTCACGCTCCCCGGTGCCCGTGCCATGCTCCCCGGTGCCCATGCCACGCTCCCCGGTTCTCCTGCCACACTCCCTGGCTCCCCTGCCACGCTCCCCGGCTCCTCTGCCATGCTCCCCCGCTCCCGGACCTCACTTCCCCGCTCCCGTGCCACGCTCCCCGGTCCCCCGCTCCTCAGCCTCCATGCTCCCTCACCTGCGTCCTCCAGGCAACCCGGTCTCCGGTTCCGGCGCCCGTCTGCTGTCCTGAGCCGGCCCGGCACTCCTGCCTCCTGTACACCGCATCCTGCTCTGGCTTCTGGCACCCGGGCCTTGCGCATGCGCATTAGGTCGCGCGCGCGGTCATTGACCTTTTCTTAAAGGGCCAGCGTCCTCCAACAGGATATTGAAGATGCAGGTACAGGGTATATAGGGGGTTCCTTTCCAAGTGGGCGGGGCCTGTTCTTCGTGTTTGCTAAGCTAGGAGTCAGGTCTCCCTGTGCCATTGTCTCGTACTCACCTATCTCTCTTGTAGAGCCGCTCCTGTCCCGCCAACCGGTCCTGACGATTCCAGAACCCCGAACGGTGACTGTCTGCCATCTCGTCAGTCCCTACCATCTCCGATCCGTGGATCCGTGTGGTGATCCACCTCCTCGCTCCGTTGGTTCCGGAGTCTGCCTGACATCATCTCGGCCTCCGAACCTGAGCTCCGTCACCCGGACTACCCTCAGAGACTCCGTGGTCCCAGGGACTTCTTCACTCAACTCCTCTGTACGGACTGTCCTGCTACCCGTAGTGCTCCGGCTACCGGGCACCTTGCCCTCGGTGAGGTGTTCAGCCCAGTGGATCCACCTCCTGGGCCTACCCGTCCTCCTGGTCCTAACAGTAAGAACAGGCCATGGATCCCGCCAAAGCACTAGCGGCCCAGCTGGGCAGCTTGCAGCAGGAACTGGGACGACAGCGCGAGACTCAGTCCCGCATGCTGGCCTTCATGTCCTCGGTGGATACCCGACTGAACACGCTGCAAGCAACTGCCACGTCCCTGGCATCTCAGGCTTCAACAGCACAGTCCACGGCCACAGTTCCAGTGGCGGCTTCCTTGGAAGCCTCTAAACTCCGCTTGGCCTCTCCACCCCGATATGCCGGAGATCCTAAGACCTGCAGAGGATTCTTGAATCAGTGCTCCCTCCACTTTAAGCTGCTTCCGCACCTGTTTGCCTCCGACCAAGCCAAGGTGGCGTTTGTGATGTCCCATCTAGAGGGTGAGGCACTGGCCTGGATGAACCCCATGTAGGAGAGGGAGGACCTTGTAACTACTAACATCCAGGAATTCTTGCAGGCGTTTAGAACCACATTTGATGAACCCGGACGTGCCGCCGCGTCCGCCTCATCACTCCTCAGGCTACGTCAGGGGACCTTGACGGTGGGCCAATATGCCATCCGCTTTCGCACCTTGGCCTCAGAATTGGGGTGGAACAATGAGGCTCTCACCCAGGGCCGGATTAAGGTTGGTGGGGGCCCCTGGGCAGAAAATCTGGTGGGGGCCCCATAACGTTAACATTTTTAGCCATAACAGTAGAGCGTGAACCGTAGCATTTAGATATAAATCCAATGAACATTTATCTTATCCTGTTCTGCCACATTCAGATTTACAGTACTACAATACAGACACAGTCCAGGATCACTCACAGCAGTCACTTATACACAGAAAGTAGAGTTAGGCTATGTGCGCACGTTGCGTTTGTCTCTGCAGAAATCTCTGCAGCAATTTGAACAGCACACATGCGCTTCAAATCGCTACAGAAAGAATCCGTAATGAAAAGCCAATTTCATGCGCTCTGAGTGCAGCCCCTCCCATAGACAGAGCAGGGGCTGCATCCAAAGCACATGAAAGAAGTGACACGTCACTTCTTAGAGCGCAGCGCATCAGGCAGCAGCCGAATCGCTGCGCTCTAATACACCACGTGCACACGGCTCCTGCATAATCTTCATAGATTGTGCTGGGGACGCAGGACGCATGCAGTTACGCTGAGGTGCAGATCGCAGCGTAACTGCATGCAAATACGCAACGTGCGTACAGAACCTTACTCACATATTTTTTATTGATCCCAATGTTAAGGCAGCAAGAGCCGGCTCCAGATTTTTGTGGCCTCAGGGTGAAAGAGTCTCAGTGGACCCCATCCACACACAGACACGCACACACACATACAGGCATACGTATATATACATATTTGAAGACAAATTCAGAAAAATACACATAAACAGACAAATATATGCACAGTCATATACACTGACATACATGCAGACACAGACGCATTAGGGCTCGTGCGCACGTTGCGTAATTCCATGCATTTATGCTGCGTATAGCACTGCAGTGTAAATGCATGCGTCCTGCGTCCCCAGCACAATCTATGTAGATTGTGCATGCCACGTGTGCACGTTGCTTTTATGAACGCAGCGATTTGGGTGCTAAAATGTTGACCCAAATCTGTGAGTTCATAAAATGAGCATGTCAATTATTCCGTGCGCTATGGATGCAGCTCCCGCTCTGTCTATGGTCGGGGCAGCAGCCAGAGCGCATGAAATCGGCATTTTTTGTAAAGAAAAACTGCATCCATTATGCAGTGTTTCTGCAGCGATTTGACGCGCACATGTGCTGTCAAATCGCTGCAGAATATTCAGCAGTTACGTGTGCATGAGCCTTTACAGGTATTAATATGGGGAAATCGCCAACAGCCTCACTCATCTCTCCCGCTTGTTTCCGTCCAGCTCCTTTAGGACATGTGGCTGTGTTTCACGATGGCTGTCACTAACAGACATGACTGCACACTGACAGCACTGCTGTATATACATCACAAGAGGGGCTGGGGGCTACAATATATACATTACAGGAGGGGCAGGGGGCATAGACGTTACTGGAGTGGCAAACAGCTCTGGTGGTGTACTCATTACTGGGATAGGTGACATAGCGCTCTGGGGGACCCATATAGTTCTGGGGTGCTGCACAGACTGATTCTTACACACACAGCTCTGACACACACACACACAGCTCTGACACACACACACACACACAGCTCTGACACACACACACACACAGCTCTGACACACACACAGCTCTGACACACACACACACAGCTCTGACACACACACACACACACAGCTCTGACACACACACACAGCTCTGACACACACACACACACACACACACACACAGCTCCGACACACACACAGCTCTGACACACACACACACACACACACACACACAGCTCTGACACACACACACAGCTCTGACACACACACAGCTCTGACACACACACATCTCTGACACACATACACACACACAGCTCTGACACACACACACACACACAGCTCTGACACACAGACGTCTCTGACACACACACATCTCTGACACACACACACACACACACACACACACACAGCTCTGACACACACACACAGCTCTGACACACACACACAGCTATGACACACACACAGCTCTGACACACACACAGCTCTGACACACACACAGCTCTGACACACACACAGCTCTGACACACACACACACACATCTCTGACACACACACATCTCTGACACACACACATCTCTGACACACATACACAGCTCTGACACACATACACAGCTCTGACACACACACACAGCTCTGACACACACAGCTCTGACACACACACAGCTCTGACACACACAGCTCTGACACACACACAGCTCTGACACACACACACAGCTCTGACACACACAGCTCTGACACACACACACACACACATCTCTGACACACACACATCTCTGACACACATACACACACACAGCTCTGACACACACACACAGCTCTGACACACACACGTCTCTGACACACACATCTCTGACACACACACATCTCTGACACACATACACACACACAGCTCTGACACACACATACACAGCTCTGACACACACACACACAGCTCTGACACACACACAGCTCTGACACACACACACATCTCAGACACACATACACACAGCTCTGACACACACACACACACGTCTCTGACACACACACATCTCTGACACACACACACATCTCTGACACACACACATCTCTGACACACATACACACATAGCTCTGACACACATACAGCTCTGACACACACACACACAGCTGACACACACACACAGCTCTGACACACACACACACACAGCTCTGACACACACACACAGCTCTGACACACACACAGCTCTGACACACACACACAGCTCTGACACACACACACAGCTCTGACACACACACACAGCTCTGACACACACAGCTCTGACACACACACACAGCTCTGACACACACACACAGCTCTGACACACACACACACACACAGCTCTGACACACACACACAGCTCTGACACACACACACAGCTCTGACACACACAGAGCTCTGACACACACACACAGCTCTGACACACACAATGCACCCACCCATCACCCCCCCCCCCACACACACACACACAATGCACCCCCCTTTACCGCCTACACACACACACACACACAATGCACCCCCCATCACCCCTACACACACACACAAAATGCACCCCCATCACCCCCTACACACACACACACACACACACACACAATGCACCCCCCTTTACCTCTACACACACACACACACACACACAATGCACCCCCCATCACCCCCTACACACACACACAAACACACAATGCATCCCCAATCACCCCCTACACAGACACACACAATGCACCCCCCATCACCCCCTACACACACACAATGCACCCATCACCCCCTACAAACACACACACATACAATGCACTCCCCATCACCCCCTACACACACACACACACACACACACTCAAATACAATGCACCCACCATTCCTCCCTACACACACACAAATACAATGCACCCCCCATAACTCCCCCCACACAAAACACACATACAATGCACCCACCCATCACCCCCTACACACACACACACACACAATGCACCCACCCATCACCCCCCACACACACAAAATGCATCTCCCCATCACCCCCCACACACACACACACACAATGCACCCCCCATCACCTCTACACACACACACACACACACACAATGCACCCCCCATTACCCCTCCCCCCACACACAATACAATGCAACCCTCATCACCCCCTACCCACACAAATCACACTGCCCCATCCCTACACACTCCTGCCTCCCCCCTCCCCCCTCGGAATACAGTACTCCTCCTCTGCCTGCCACAAAGCTGTGTTCCACTTCCTTCACAGATGTTCCCCGTTCTGTGTCCTCAGCCCCTCCCCACTCATCATCATTAATTAAACCTGTCTCTTCGGCTCCTTCATGGAGCACTTACCATCTGATGTCCCGTGTGCCGGCGCCCGCAGCACTGTGATGACGTCAGCAAGGTGCCCAGTCCCGGCGCGCTGTTCAAATGTATTTACGTCTGAAAGACGCAAATACATTTGAATAGGAAGGACGAAGCTGCGAGCACCGGCTCCGCTGCGCTCCTATGCATTGTGTGCATGCCGGACACACAGCAGAGCCGCCACAGCACAGCGCTGCCTCCTGCTCCTGCTGCATGCTAGTGTGTCGGGCCCCGCCTGCAGGTGCCCCCCGCCCCTCGCTGGGTACGCCCATTACGGCCGCAGCACATAGGAAGCTCATTGGCACACCTCTGACCCCGCAAGCACTGGTACTTCCGGGGTCATTCAGCGTCCTGTGCCCGCAGTTTGTTTTTGCGTCTTAAAGACGCAGATACAAATAAATGCCGGTGCACCGCCCCACTCCCCCCCTCCTCTGAAAACACAGCTGATTTATTAGACTGTCTTTACGGAGGGGGAGAGGGTGTGAAGAAAAAAAAAATGCTGACAAGTATGGCCCTAGTGGTGGGGGCCCCCTTAGAAGCTCTTTTGGTGGGGGCCCCTGGGCTGGAGCCCCGCCTGCCCCGCCTATAATCCGGCCCTGCTCTCACCGCCGCCTTCTGGGAAGGACTCTCCAGTCGTATTAAGGACGAGCTGGCAGGCCGCGATGTTCCTTCCACTCTGGATGCCCTTATTGCACTAGCCACCCGCATGGACCTCCGTTTTAAGGAACGATCCAAAGAGGTGTCCCGCGAGAGACATCCGATACGGCATTCCTCTCCTCCGCAGAAGCCCGTCGTACCTCAGTCGGCATCGTCTGGCGTCTCTGTCCACGAACCCATGCAGATTGATCGTGTGCGGCAGTCCGAACAACGCCGAGCAGAACGGCTCGCCAAGGGTCTCTGCTTCTACTGCGGAGAGGGCACACACCTGCTACGTTCCTGTCCAGATAGGCCGGGAAACTCCAAAGCCTAGGGTTGGTAGGAGAGGCCACCCTAGGTGTTGGGACTCTCTCAGACCCGGTTACGTGGACTGTTCAAGTGACAACGGGAGAGACGCGGTTCACGGCAGAGGCGTACCTCGATTCCGGGGCAGCAAGCAATTTCATCCAGCAGGCCATGGTGGACAAGTACCAGGTGCCGGTTACTCCACTCGACAAACCCCTCGTGATTGCCTCTGTAGATGGGAGACCCCTCTCTGACACCATCTCGTGGATCACCAAGCCAGTAGAGCTACGTATCGGTGCCCTGCACACTGAGAACATCACTCTCTACGTCCTCCCACACATGTCTCATCAAATCCTGCTGGGACTCCCCTGGTTACGGACACACGAACCGTCAGTCAGCTGGCGTACTAGTGAGATTACCCGATGGGGCTCCTCTTACCACGAGAACTGCCTGAAGTCCATACAGCCCATCCGACGACCTCCAGTTCCGGAGTCCCTACCAGGACTGCCTTCGGCCTACTGGTCCTTCGCGGACGTCTTTGATAAAAAGGAGTCAGAGGTACTGCCGCCACATCGTCCTTACGACTGTGCCATCGACCTACTCCCGGGAACTACACCACCTCGAGGACGGATATATCCTTTGTCCCCTGCTGAAACAAGAGCCATGTCTGCCTACATCACTGAGAACCTGGCAAGGGGATTCATCCGGAGATCCTCCTCTCCTGCTGGAGCAGGCTTCTTCTTCGTTAAGAAGAAAGAGGGTGACCTGCGCCCATGCATTGATTACCGGGGATTGAACCAAATCACCGTAAAGAATAAATACACCCTGCCGCTCATCCCCGAATTGTTTGATCGGCTTAGAGGAGCTCGTGTGTTTACCAAGTTGGATCTTTGGGGTGCCTACAACCTGGTCCGCATCCGCTCTGGGGACGAATGGAAGACCGCATTTAACACTCGCGATGGGCACTACGAGTATTGTGTGATGCCCTTCGGCCTGTGTAACGCACCGACAGTCTTTCAAGAATTAGTGAACGACGTGTTCCGGGACCTTCTCTACGTCTGTGTGGTGGTATATCTGGATCACATCCTGGTCTTCTCTCCGGACCTCCAGACCCACAGAGAGAACGTGCAGCTGGTACTACAAAGACTGAGAGAGAATCGTCTGTACGCCAAGTACGAGAAGTGTGTCTTCGAGCAGTCTTCTCTTCCCTTCCTGGGTTACGTAATCTCCGATACCGGCCTGCAGATGGACCCAGAGAAGGTCTCTTCCATTCTCAACTGGCCCCCTCCTTCCGGACTGAAGGCAATTCAACGGTTTCTTGGATTTGCAAACTATTACCGTCAGTTCATCCCTCACTTATCTGCCCTGACTGCGCCTCTCTCTGCCTTGACCAAGAAGGGGGCTAATCCAAAGTACTGGTCACCTGCGGCCGATGCCGCGTTTGGCTCCCTGAAACGGGCATTTGCTTCCTCTCCTGTGCTCCACCGTCCTGAGTTAAACCGACAGTTTACCTTGGAGGTGGATGCCTCCTCCTCTGGAGCCGGAGAAGTGCTCATGCAGAAGTCCTCCACCGGGAAGATGGTTACTTGCCGTTTCTTCTCCAAGAGCTTCTCAGCGCCTGAACGCAACTACACCATCGGTGACCGAGAGCTATTAGCAGTCAAACTAGCTCTGGAAGAATGGCGCTACCTTCTGGAGGGAGCAGTGTACCCCGTGATCATTTACACGGACCACAAGAACCTGGAATACCTGCGGTCTGCTCAGTGACTGAACCCACGACAAGCCAGGTGGTCCTTGTTCTTTGCCAGGTTCGATTTTCAGCTCCATTTTCGGCCCGCGGACAAGAATGTGCGAGCAGATGCCTTGTCCAGGTCATGGAATGGAATGGAAAATGGAAATTCAGTAGGATGGAGAGACACTCCAGAAACCCTTCCATTTCATCAGCGGCTTCATCCACCAGTGATCTTTCCACTATGGACGGACAGTCTGGAAGAAATGAACAACGGAGTTATTTTAAAAAGAATGAATCATGGAAAAAGAAGAATAATAAAAGGAAGCTAATTCCGGATGAGGAACCGGAGAGATCCACCTCATTGAAGGTAATTAATCTTTCTAATGTTTCCCTATCTGATGCACACATTAGTGTTTTGAGCAAGGGATTATCTTTCTGTCCCGCTTCAAAATTTGATTGTTTTTCAGCAGTCACGGATTTGAATCTTTTTGCGAGAAAGTTATTATTTAAAAAGTTTTTTCATGATGAGGAATTGCGTTCCATTTTTCCAACATCCCGGGAGAGGGAAGCCATTCAAATCCTTGAAGAATTATTAAGGGAGCAAGATGATCAGAATGGAGGTAAGGTGCCTGTTTCGCTCATTACCAAATCCAAGAAATTTTCTTCACTTACTGCATGTCCTACTGTAGAACTTTTTGTACGTCTTGTGACTAAGGATTTGAAAACTGTTTTACCAACTGTTTTGCATGACAACTATACCAAGGCTGAAAGAGAAGCATTGCAGGATTTATCTAAGATGGATGATCTAGTGATCAAGCCATCTGACAAAGGGGGTAACGTGGTCATTTGGCCACGTGCCTTCTATGAAAAAGAAGCCATGCGCCAACTACGTGACCCCCAATGTTACAGACGTTTATTATACAATCCCTTGACTGAATTTCAGTCCATTTTGAAAAAGATCCTTGCCAGAGGGGTTGAAGATGGTATTCTGTCTACTAAGGAAGCAGAATCCCTGTATATCGATGATCCTACTGTCTTGACAATATATTTTTTGCCCAAAATACATAAGAACTCATTGGCACCCCCAGGGCGACCAATTGTTTCGGGCAATGGAAACATCTGTGAAGTCATTTGCAAATTTGTGGACCATTATCTACAACCATTGGGTGAGACTTTACCTTCTTTTCTCAGGGATACAAAGGACATTTTGAGGAGGATGGAGGATTTGCATCTTGATAAGGATATGCTACTCATCACGGCCGATGTAGAACAACTATACACTTCAATTCGCCATAAAGATGGTCTACTGGCGGTGAGATTTTTTCTTGATTCTTCTAATCTTGACAGGCGTTTGGCAGATTTGATTATGGAACTCCTCGAGTTTAGTTTACATCACAATTTCTTTTTATTCAAGGATGTTCTCTACCTACAGCTCCAGGGAACAGCAATGGGGGCAGCTTGTGCCCCCTCATATGCCAACTTGTTCCTGGGGCTGTGGGAGAGAAGCATCTTCAGTACGGATCCATTGCCCTTATCTGAGAGGGTCCACATGTGGTCAAGGTATATAGATGATGTCATCTTTGTTTGGCAGGGCAGCCGGGAGGAACTTGAGTCCTTCATGCTGGCTGCCAATCAGAATGACATCAATCTTAAGCTTACATATCGTGTGGAAACCAATGTCATTGATTTTATGGATGTCAAGTTTCACATTGACTTGGATGGGACTATACACTCTGATTTATTCAGAAAAGAAACTGCAGTTAATTCGGTTTTACATGCCCATTCGTCCCATTCAAGACATGTGATTAGAAACATTCCAAAGGGACAGTTTCTGAGGATAAAGCGAATTTGTTCCAACGATGCATTTTTTGAAACCCAGGCTCTGGAGCAGAAAAGAAGATTTTTATCCCGAGGCTACCATCCAAGAGATGTAAATCGAGGCTATCATGCTGCTAAAAATACTGAACGACGGAGACTTCTGAAGGATCCAGGGAGAGCAAAACCTCATGATGATATCATTCGGTTCATCACTACCTTTAATTCACACTCCGAAGAGGTACGTATATTTTAAAAAAATATTGGGATATTCTTTTGACTGACAATGTTCTTAGTCAATATTTACCATCTAATCCTAATATTACCTTTCGGAGGTCAGGTAGTTTAAGGGATATATTGGTACACAGTCACCACAGGGGGCAGCAGGGAAAAACATTCTTGGATTCATCCCGGATTCCCTGGGGTTGTAAACCCTGTGGTGACTGTGTGGCATGCCCTAATATTGAGAGAACCAAAAATTTCTATGACTCCGAAAATAAAAAAGAGTACAAGATCACGCATGCCCTTACATGCAGTACTAAGGGAGTGATTTATATGGCATCTTGTCCGTGTGACCTGAAATATGTGGGCCTCACCACTCGACAATTTAGAAGGAGAGCTCGTGAACATGTCTTATCTATTATAGCAGCTCAGGATGAAGATGATGTGTCCAAACTTACCTCCATTTCCCGACACTTCAAACAATTCCATCATTGTGATTCCACACTATTGAAGATTCGTGCGATTGACAGAGTTCTGGTGAGTCAGAGGGGGGGAAAGTGGAAGAAATTTCTTGCACAAAAAAAATCCCGTTGGATTTTTACGCTAAATACTTTAGTACCAAATGGGTTGAATGAAAACATTAGTTTCTCGCCTTTTTTATAAATGATGTTATGATCTTTGCTCAGTTTGTGTAATGTCTATGTAAATTTTGTGTTTATTATATTCATGCCCACTAATTTTATCCTTTTTTTCTCATTTTTTTTTTCTCATTGTTTTTACATTTCGGTTTTTCGGGGGGGGGGGGGGGTTATGAACCTACATGCAAACATAGGTCTTGGAACAACTAATATGGGACTAGCTTACCTGTTTGCTATAATAATGATTTGTAAATTGATGAATATTGAGGATTTTCATCACTTGCACTTCGCACTGCGCACTTTTATTCACGCTCTCACTTTTATATACTCTGTATTTTACATCATGTATTTTTTATTGTTTGGTGTCACTTATTTATATTTATATCTATATTGATGTCTATCATTGAACACTATATAATATCGGTTTACTATATACTGGTTTATGGTAGCCCTATGATCCTCTGTTTATAGGTGTTTGTACATAGTAGGCGCATAGTTACACATTTCCTTTAACACATTGAATATTTTCATATTCACATACTTTTGCACCCTGTACAACATACTTTCATAATACTAAATTATTGTTAAGATGTTACAGTCCTAAAAAAGCCGGAAATGTCTTTTCCGTCACATTCACGCTACATTTTTGTATAGGTGGAGCGCTATTGCGTTCCACCTGTTCTCTTATCTGTCACTTCCGTTTGGTGGAGCGCATTTGCGTTCCACAATGATGTTCTCTGAGTGAATGTCCCCCTTTCATCATTTCCGGTTTTACGGAACCTTGATGATGGAAGCGGGGACTCTATTTTTAGTTACTACACACATGCGCAAAGTGCTCATCTAGTTTGTGCACCTTGTTTATAAGTCACTTCCTTTGGAATGGAACCTTTCTCACATACAGGGATGCATTTTTCCCTTACACCGTCACTTTCATTTCCGGCTTCTGATCTTCTGAATGCCATAGTTCAGTCAATTTGCAAAGTTCACCTGCGGTGAGTTCATTATTTATGCTAATATGGTTCTCATTTTTTGAAATCACCAATGATAAGATCCTAATACTTACCTAATGCATGTTTATTGGTTAATCTTTTAATCCTATCTACTTTCTGGTTCAATTGACTGATATATCAGCATTATAAAAACCCCATACTGATCATTATGCTCTATGCGCCCTTGGAGAAAGCCACGGCGAAACGCGTCAGGATGTGAATGGTGAGCCTATATTTTTATTTAGCACTGTGAATGATATTCCTTTTAGCAGGCATGTTCTATGATGTTATTGTCTCTTGATTGCTTTGGGCTCTATTTTAAGCTCTCTTCTGTGTTATTAAGTCACTTTGAACATCCCTGCTTAATCAATACCATCTAATCACAGTTGCTAAACACATTTAATAACCTGTGTCCTCCTTTGTGTAAAAACTCTTTATTTGAGTATATGATATTTTGTCATGAATTAATGTTATATGGTTATCAGGATTACCATTATGAACTGACTGATTTTTTCTGCAATCATTTAGTGGTGTCTACTGTTTGACACTTTTTCATACTTTCTTCTGCTGTACTACCTTTTAAATATTTTTTTTAAAAAAACAATATTTTTAAACAATAAAATTTATATCTTTCTATGCATTTGTTTGTGTTTCTTTCTGGGTAGTATTTTTAGGTTTAAATTCTGCCACTGTGTTACTACCTGGTTATATTGGTATTTGAACTGGCTTGTTATGGTTGGTGGCCAAATTATAGGTTAATAATTCTCCAAGAGCTTCTCAGCGCCTGAACGCAACTACACCATCGGTGACCGAGAGCTATTAGCAGTCAAACTAGCTCTGGAAGAATGGCGCTACCTTCTGGAGGGAGCAGTGTACCCCGTGATCATTTACACGGACCACAAGAACCTGGAATACCTGCGGTCTGCTCAGCGACTGAACCCACGACAAGCAAGGTGGTCCTTGTTCTTTGCCAGGTTCGATTTTCAGCTCCATTTTCGGCCCGCGGATAAGAATGTGCGAGCAGATGCCTTGTCCAGGTCATTCGTGCCCATGGAACAGGAGGAGGAGACATCCGAGTCCATCATCTGCCCAAGTAAAATCATTTCGGTGGCCCCTGTCACTCTGGCCCAGATACCGCCCGGGAAGACCTATGTCTCTGAAACTGACAGACAAAAAGTGTTGCATTGGGGCCATGCCTTGAAAATAGCCGGCCATGCTGGTCAGAAGAGAACATGGAGTACAATTGTACGTCACTTCTGGTGGCCATCCCTTCGCACGGACGTCGCGTCTTTTGTCTCAGCCTGCACCTCTTGTGCCCGGAACAAGACGCCCAAACACCTGCCTTATGGTCGCCTTCTGCCTCTGCCAATTCCCTCCATTCCGTGGCAACACATTGCAATGGACTTTATTACAGACTTGCCCTTGTCCGCCGGACACACAGTCATATGGGTCGTGGTGGATCGGTTCTCCAAAATGGCTCATTTTGTCTCTATGGCTGGACTCCCCTCTGCCCAGGAACTCGCTGACGCCTACATACAGCACATCTTCCGGTGGCATGGCTTTCCCTCACACATTGTGTCCGACAGAGGAACTCAGTTTACCTCCCGCTTCTGGAGGGCCCTCTGCAAACATCTGGGAGTGGCTCTGGACTTTTCTTCAGCCTACCATCCTCAGTCGAATGGCCAAGTGGAACGGGTCAATCAGATCCTGACCTCCTTCTTGCGTCACTACGTTAACACCCATCACGACAACTGGTCCACGCTCCTTCCTTGGGCTGAATTCTCCCATAACCATCACATCAGTGAGTCCTCCTCCAGCTCTCCCTTCCATGTCATTTACGGACTTCAGCCTTCCGTCCCATTACCTGTATCTTCTTCCTCGGATGTCCCTGCTGCTGATACCGTAGTCCGTGACTTTTCAACAATTTGGGACTCTGTCACGACGTCCCTTGGACGTGCTTCCCTGCGATTGAAGAGACACGCGGACAAAAGGCGTCTGGATCCTCCGTGTTTCTCTCCAGGAGATCTGGCTTGGCTTGCTTCCAAATATGTCCGTTTGAAGCTACCATCATACAAGCTGGGTCCTCGCTACATCGGGCCGTTTAAAGTCATCGGCAAAATAAATGAGGTCTCCTACAAGCTGCAGCTCCCGGCCACGATGAGAATACCCAACTCCTTCCACGTCTCCCTGCTCAAGCTGGTTGTCCTTGGTCCCTTCTCCGCTGCTGCCAGCTCTGCTCCTCCTCCTATTGCTGATGATGACATGTATGCGGTAAGGGATATCGTGGCCATGAAGACCGTACGGGGCCGACAGTTCTTCCTGGTGGACTGGCCTGGGTATGGTCCTGAGGATAGGTCCTGGGAACCCCGGGAGAATGTGGGTACTCCTCTGATACGTGCCTTCCTGTCCCGGTTGCGGGGAGGGGGGCGTGGGGGAGGGGGTACTGTCACGCTCCCCGGTGCCCGTGCCATGCTCCCCGGTGCCCATGCCACGCTCCCCGGTTCTCCTGCCACGCTCCCTGGCTCCCCTGCCACGCTCCCCGGCTCCTCTGCCATGCTCCCCCGCTCCTGGACCTCGCTTCCCCGCTCCCGTGCCACGCTCCCCGGTCCCCCGCTCCTCAGCCTCCATGCTCCCTCACCTGCGTCCTCCAGGCAACCCGGTCCCCGGTCCCGGCGCCCGTCTGCTGTCCTGAGCCGGCCCGGCACTCCTGCCTCCTGTACACCGCATCCTGCTCTGGCTTCTGGCACCCGGGCCTCGCGCATGCGCATTAGGGCGCGCGCGCGGTCATTGACCTTTTCTTAAAGGGCCAGCGTCCTCCAACAGGATATTGAAGATGCAGGTACAGGGTATATAGGGGGTTCCTTTCCAAGTGGGCGGGGCCTGTTCTTCGTGTTTGCTAAGCTAGGAGTCAGGTCTCCCTGTGCCATTGTCTCGTACTCACCTATCTCTCTTGTAGAGCCGCTCCTGTCCCGCCAACCGGTCCTGACGATTCCAGAACCCCGAACGGTGACTGTCCGCCATCTCGTCAGTCCCTACCATCTCCGATCCCTGGATCCGTGTGGTGACCCACCTCCTCGCTCCGTTGGTTCCAGATTCTGCCTGACATCATCTCGGCCTCCGAACCTGAGCTCCGTCACCCGGACTACCCTCAGAGACTCCGTGGTCCCAGGGACTTCTTCACTCCACTCCTCTGTACGGACTGTCCTGCTACCCGTAGTGCTTCGGCTACCGGGCACCTTGCCCTCGGTGAGGTGTTCAGTCCAGTGGATCCACCTCCTGGGCCTACCCGTCCTCCTGGTCCTAACAAGAAGTGAGTCACAGAACGGACAGTTTAGTTACACTTTACCTCAGAACGGCTTGAGGGACCAGACAGAGTGGACGCACAGTGAGCAGCTCCCTGTGGAAGTTCCCTCTCAGGGAGGCAGAGCAGCAGAACAACAAGGTCCAGACCGGTGCATACACCCTTACCTCACCTAGGACCGGCTGGTGGATGGCTGAGGGCCCTAAGCAGAGAGAGCGCATCCCGGTGGGTACTGGATGCTGTTAGTTAGGAGGTTCCCGGTCCAATAGCCGGCAGAGACCTGGAATGGAAGAGGACAGCCACACGAGAGCACAAAAGAAGGGAGCCCACAGACTGCCCTACCAGACTTCGACCTCTGCCCTGCCTGGGATCGACCGGAGCTCAGTACAGTAAGGACCAGCATCCTGGGTGCAAAATAAAAGAACCAGAGAGTAAAAGATCTGAAACCTGCAACCCAGTGACTCTGACTCTGTTTGTCATCACCTTGCGCTCCGGCGATTTCCAGTTTCCATGTTCTCCCTCCCGCGAGCTTCTCTGACTGTGGGGAGGGATATCATCCCGGCTGCACCCCAACATCTTACCCGGTGAGGTAGCCTGCAGCTGTGGCCTTATTCCTGGCTGCACACCACAGTTGTCATAATCAACATCATCCATTCCACTCCTGGAGGAGGAAAGGTCGAAGAAAGGGTCCGCAGCGGAGGAGGCCGGGACTCCAGTCACCACCGTAACCGGTGACAGCTTCTCCAGGAACAATCCTTGCTTGCCCCTTTTACTGTGCACCACGGGGCCACGGAACCGGGTCAGGCCACGACTTCTGCAAACCACTGGCCCGGCGACAAGTATACCAGGTTAGGATTGAAGCTCCTATCTTGGGCTCTGTGGCAGGTCACAATAGTTTAAGGCAAATATAAATTTACCATGGCAGGTGTCTGAACACAAGCCTACACAATTGTAATAATGGACATTTAGTAGGGAATTTCAATGTATGTGTCGCGGGCGGAGGAGGGGACGCTGCGCTCTCCCACTGCTCGGGTCCGGCTGCCGCTGCTGCTGCGGCCTGCTGCTGCTCGGTGGCTCGAGCGATGGGCCGGATCCCGGGGACTCGAGCGGCGCTCCTCGCCTGTGAGTGAAAAGGGGATTGGTTTTTGGGATTGTTTATTGTCCGTGACGCCACCCACGGTTGTGGTGATTGTGTGGACACCACCACTGCTCTGTATGGGGATCCCGGGAGCGGTGACAGGGAGCAGCAAAGTTGTTAGTTCTCCCCTCCGTGGGTAGGGGGGTGGTTGTCCCGGGGCCCAGTGATGAGGTGGGGGATGCTGGATGGCAGGGCCGGTGCAGGGCTTGGTGGGGTGCAGGGACGCGGGGGCAGCGCTGTGCATCACGGCACTGTGGTACTCACTCAGCCTGAGACGGTGACACAGTTCTCGGTAAA
Organism: Anomaloglossus baeobatrachus; assembly: GCF_048569485.1. Classification (NCBI taxonomy): domain Eukaryota; kingdom Metazoa; phylum Chordata; class Amphibia; order Anura; family Aromobatidae; genus Anomaloglossus; species Anomaloglossus baeobatrachus. The sequence continues at coordinate 686,133,546 of NC_134354.1, forward strand.
ACACACGGCTGGAAAGACGGTTCCCATGGATGGCTGCTGTTGCTTTTCCCCAGTAGTTCACGGTGACGGTCCCTTTTCCTGCACCTAAGTCTATGTTGGTAGCGATGGGTTCACACCGGTAACCCGCTCCCCGGCTTGGATATGTGCCGGAGGAGCCCCTCTTTGCCCGCAGGCGCTGGCCCTGAGAAACTGATGCCTTGGCGGTGGCGGTGTCTCTCTCTAACGGTTGGACTGTTGCCTTCAATCGGGACTTGGTTGTTGGGAGACCCAGAGGTCCCCTTCACTGACGGATTTGGCAAATTCTCGGCGACTCCTAGCCTTGCCGGGATCCGAAAGGCCCCTGCCAATGGTGCTGGCTTCTCTTCGTATACCGCTCCGGTACCGCCGGGCCACCACCCGTCCACGGTCCTTTCGGCAACCTCCAAGCAGCCTCTCCTGCAGACGGTCACCGCCGTCTGCTAACCTTGCCGTTCTCAGTCCGGGGCACACACCCGGACCAACTTCAGGCTTTCTCAACTGTCACTTTCTCTTCCACTTTTACTCCTCTCTCTTGCTCCTCTACCACTTCACTCTTAACTCTCACTCTCCCTAAACTGATCTCCTCACTCCTTCACTTCCCTAGCTTAACTCTCACTCACTACAACTCATCTGCCTGGTTTTCCCGCCTCCAGGGCTGTGTACTCCTCGGTGGGTGGAGCCAACCGCCTGGCCCGCCCCCTGGTGTGGACATCAGCCCCTGGAGGAAGGCAACAAGGATTTTTGTGTAGCTTTGGTGTACCTATCCGGGGTGTAGGGTGTGGTGGTGTCATGACCTGTGACCCCTGGCTTGCCCAGGGCGTCACATATGCAACTCCCTAATATACATTTTAAGCTAAGCTTTACTAGGTATGAAAACACTGATTAAACATACTCTTCTTAGGCAAGCAGCTAATTTCCATGTTGGATAAATAAAGGACGGGTCGTGATAGCTGCCATCGGTTATGTCAGTGATGTGGTACTTAGAGTCTGTGCTGCTAAACAATTATAACCCTCTATCTGTGTTTAATTCTGTAAACTATGGATGGCGACCGTCAGTGCTCCAGCTGTTGCTTAGTTACATCTCCTTTATATTTAATAATTTATTGGTAGAAATAATGGCAACGCATCTATATTCTGCTTCTGAATGTAATCTGACTTCTACCAGTGGAGAAGAAACAATAATGATAATTCAGATATGAAATGTTTACGAGGAAAACAAAGCTGCTACAACAACGGGTTACTATCATGTATTATTTGTCTGATAATATTTACATTACATATTTTTTTTAGATTTTACCTATTGACAACGATTATTGACCTTAAATATCTGATGGGTCACCAAAATGACGAAAAACACCCCAACCACCCTGGTTTGAGAATGAGATCTATTCAAAGAAGATTGAAAATTATATAAACAGACAGAAACATAATAAAATGCTGGGGAGTATAATACTATTCTTAAAAGAAGTTGATGGAAAGAACTTATTTCATTTAAAGTGAATGGCCAAATGTACTGTTTTTCCATCTTAATTGGGTCCAGAATTCAGTGTTTAACAGTTTCCCAATATATTTTTATAGTGTATAAAGGTTCAAATTTCTGATACAAGAACCCAAATTCCCTGAGATAAAAAATTAAATGCAGTATGTCTGTAGTCACCACTAGAGGGAGATTAAGAGTTTATTATACACTCCATAATAAAAAAAAGTATGCTACATGCTCTCTCTAGTGGCAGGAAGATTGCTATATTTTAGTTGTAAGAGCTCTGTAATAGTGATGAGCAGGCTCGTAGAAACCTGGGATCGGTGAGTCCAACCAGATTAAAAAAACCCGGTTCAGGCCCGGAATTGATCCATGATATCTGGCCAGATGCCGGTCCCCATATAAGTCTATGAGGACCCGTATCAGGCTCTTAAAAATGGTGGTAGGAGGGATAGGGGGATTGGATAAAGTGCTTCTGGGGCCGCTTATCATCCCTCGTGCATATACACTGCTTTCCCCACATGCCGGCAGTCCCCACATCTTTGATTAGTTGCAGTCAGACGTGCCCCCCCCTGTGTGACAGCGTGTCTGCTTTAAATCAGAGATGCGGTTCCCCTTTTTTTGCTACACAGCCAAGATAAACTCACAGCTGGGCGCTGCAGCCTGTAGCCATATGCTTTATTTGTGCTGAGTATCATAATATGGGGGGGACCCTACACCAATTTTTTTTATATATATATTAATTTGCTTTTACAGAGACAGCGTCACACAGGGTAGGTGGCGTCTTACTGCAACCAATCAGAGACGCGGGGACAGCCGGTGGGCGTGTGTCGCCCAGGGAATGGGAGTACTCGGTCCCGGGCAGTATATACAAATGGGGATGTCACTGTGGCGGCTGTTGCCCAGTCCCGTGCCCTGGGAGCTTTTTGTAGAGGGAGTATTTACATGGGAGATAAGAGTTAATATTCATGTGATGCCACCTGCGGGTTGCGGTTAATAGGATGGAACCGCCGCTACTTAGTGGAATTACCCCTGGACTGATGGTGATGACAGCTATGTTGGTAGGCCCTCTGTAGGCAGGGGTCAGCCAGGGGATTTGTGAGATGGGAGCTTTGCACTTTATAATGAAGGAGACCACATCGGGGTTGTAATGAACAGTCTTTACTCACTTTAATCCAGGGGTCTCAAACACGCGGCCCGCGGGCCCATGCGGCCCCTCAGGCTGCTTTGTGCGGCCCCCAGGCCCGTGCCCCTGTTAACTATCGCGGCCAGTGCAGGGGCCACTGTCTGCACTTTGTTAGATGAATGTTTTGCCGGCGCTGATCTCTGAGTCAAGGACTCTGCGCGCGCAGCGCCGGCAAAACAATCATCTGACAGAAATCACTGACAGTGGCTGCAGCCCCTGCACTGGCCGCGATAGTTAACAGGGGCACGGGCCTGGGGGCCGCAGGAAGCAGAGATGAGGCAGCGGAGGGAACGCGGGACAGGTGAGAAGAATGGTGTGTGTGTGTGTGTATATATGTGTGTGTGTGTGTGTGTTGGACGTTAACCCCTTAGCTACCTATGTCTTACTGGGTACGTCATGGCTCTTTGGTACTTAAGGACCCATGACGTACCCAGTACGTCATGGCGAGATCGCGGCCCCGGAGTCCCGATGGCTGCGATCGCTTTGCATTGCAAATACCTTAGATTCGGGGAGGAGGGAACCTCAGGAGGGGTGATGACTATAGGATGGGGACAAGGTGGGCACATGACTATAGGATGGGGACAAGGTGCGCACATGACTATAGGATAGGGACAAGGTTGGCACATTACTATAGAATAGAGACAAGGTGGGCACATGACTATAGGATGGGGACAAGGTGAGCACATGACTATAGGATGGGGACAAGGTGGGCACATGTCTATAGGATGGGGACAAGGTGGGCACATGACTATAGAATAGAGACAAAGTGAGCACATTACTACATTACAGCAAGATGGGGAACATTACTAAAAGATGTTGGCCAAAATTTCTATATAGTGCTAATTGTAATATTAGTTACAAGAAAGGGATAAAATGTAAAAAAAAAAAATAAGGCATGACTTTTTTTATCATCAACATTTTTTTTTCATATATTTAAACAAAGTATGTGCACATTTATTATAATAAACAAGTGAAAAATGTTCAAAATCAGTGATACAAAGGTGTGTAAAAATATATATATATATATATGGTACCAATAAAAATGTCACTTTGTCCTGCAAAGAATGCGGTCCCCCAAGTTATTTTTTTTCCTCTGTGTGGCCCATACACCCAGCCGAGTTTGAGACCCCTGCTTTAACTTGTGGACGGCTGGTTCAGGTCCCTATATTTCCAGGTCCCAGAGGGAAGACCCTGCATCCTTGTGGGGATGCAGTACCTAGTAGTGCCCTGAGTGGCTCGGGGGCGCTACAGGAACTAGTGCATATGCATGAAAGATAATGAGCGGCCCTGAAAGTACTATGAGTGGCCTGAAAGCAGTGTGCAGCTGTGCGAGAGACTCTGTAAGAATAACGCACCTATTTTCCCCTTTTTTCCTTTATTTTTTTTAATTACCCGACTTGCTGCACCTGGGTCATTACCCAGAGTTTCTTGGAAACTCCAGGATCAGTGCTCAGGTACTCTTGAATCCATGCGGATCTGGACTTTTACAGTCCGGGTCCGCACATCACCACTCTGCAACAAATAAACCAAGTTCAAACTGCAATAACAATTAATTTAAAAAAAGACATCTATTTTATACCTACAAATGACATTTTATTATATATAGATAGGGTTTAAAAAAACAATACATTATTTAACAACAATTAATAAATATTATTACAACATACAGCCGGATATGCAAAACAAGATAAGATTTCTTAGAAACCAGAGAGTCAAGTCTACTTTATGGCTTTTAAATTCCGTTACATATATGCAAAATCTTTTTCTCAATGTATTATTCTCTATTTTTCTTTCTTATTTTATTCATTGCATTTATTTAAATTTAATATACAATGGTATCGTAAAAAACATCATTTAATTGGTTTTGTGCGACATTTGGTGATTGCTGCAGTAGCGAACATTCAGTGTCGGAAATAACCAATTTCCTTAGGTTGTTCTTCTTCAAAAGTATATAAAAGTTTTGAAACGTGAATAAAAATCAGGAAAAAGGATTAAACATTTAATCTGACTAATAATATATAAAGTCTAAAGATGAAAAATCAGATTCAAAAAAACTTGATCAACGGAGGCCATTTTGAAGTTGTTTTGTAATAGGGCAAACACTAATTAGATTAATGAACGACATGTAGGGTGTTTCCCGTCCATGTATATATCTAGATTGGGGCGAGTCTCAACTACAAATACAGGACTTCAAACTCTGAAGATGATAAAAGGGATGAAAGTAAAATTGTACAAGGTTTTCCGGCAGTCATGGACCAACGTACAAATGACTTCATGCTTAGGCTACTTTCACACTTGCGTTGAACGGTATCCGTTGCATTGCGTTGTGTAACGGATGCAACGGATGTGTTGCATATAGTGACACAACGGATGCAACGGATGCTGCAAAACAACGCAATTCGTTTTGATTTTTTTTTTTTTTTTTTCCCGGTTTTACCAGCGGCAGACTATAGTGAACGATCAGCTGATCGTTCCCTGCAGCCGGCCGCTGGGTGATCAGCTGATTGCTCCCAGTAGCCGGCCGCCGGGTGATCAGCTGATCGCTCCCGGCTGCCGGGTGATCAGCTGATCGCTCCCTGCAGCCGGCTGCCGGGTGATCAGCTGATCGCTCCCGGCCGCCGGGTGATCAGCTGATCGCTCCCGGCCGCCGGGTGATCAGCTGATCGCTCCCTGCAGCCGGCCGCCGGGTGATCAGCTGATCGCTCCCTGCAGCCGGCCGCCGGGTGATCAGCTGATCGCTCCCTGCAGCCGGCCGCCGGGTGATCAGCTGATCGCTGTCACTTGCCGGCGCCCGGGCATGCCGGCGGGCGGGCGCTCAGCTGAGCGCTGTGACTTGCCGGCGGCCGGGCATGCTGGTGGCCGGTCATTCAGCTGAGCGCTGTCGCTTGCCGGCAGCCGGGCGCTCAGCTGAACGTTCGGCCACCGCGAGCCAAAATAAAGTTTGATTTTAAAAAAAAAAAAAAAAAAAAAAAAAAAAAGAGCATGCGCAGTGAAATCCAGAGGATTCCGCTGCTCAAAATAACGTTACATGCTGCGTTGCTCCCGCTGGGCGGAAGCAACGGAGCGTCGCCCAGCGGAAGCAACGCAGCTCCTTTTGGTACAATCCGTCACCCATACAAGTCTATGGGAAACAGCGGAATCCGTTAACGGATTCCGCTGTTTCCCAAAAGGGCGGTTTGTAACGGAAGGAAAATAACGCAAGTGTGAAAGTACCCTTAAATGGTTGGTAAATGATGGCTATTCATCAAAGCTTGCTTCATTTATTAAATTAAGGCATGTTAAAAAGGCATACATATACATAAATTAAACAGACAAATTAGACTGGACAAAAATGCCAAAGACAAGGAGTTTGAATCTTTATTTTATCACTGGATAGTTTTACGCATCCTAGGAAAATTAGCTTAAGACGCCATTTATTTAAGTCAATCTATTCATTGTCTTAAAGCTTTCACAGTATCATTTTCTTTTTCAAAATAACAAAAGAAAGGCCACCGATCACTAGAAGTGCTGCTTTTTTTAAAGGTTTATGGATTTTCCTGTTTAATGAAAAATGTTAGTTTTTTCATTTTTTTTTCACACAGTTATGTCGATAGACATATTCAGCTCCGTTAAAGATTTGTATTGTGTTTGACATTTATGGCTATAACATATGACGATACTGAGGTATTGTTATATATTTCTAACCTATAGGACTATGAAGTCATGACCTCCAAATAATGAATAAAATTCTAATTTATTAGCAATGCGTATTAAAATTATAAAAATACAAAAAATAATGATGCATACAAAAGAAAAAAAAACAATAAATAAATAATAAATAAAATCTGGAGGTCAACAATGGAGACTCGACATAAAGACGACACACAGCAGCACGTAGGTATGGTCAGTAATAAGTGTTTTAGTAAAGGATTATGAAACAAGGATGGAAACAAAGTGGTGAGTTCAAAAGTGGCATCAATGAGTCCGGATCTAAGGGTGCTTTACAAACTGCAACATCGCTAGCGATAGCTAGCGATGTCGTGTGCGATAGCACCCGCCCCCGTCGTTCATGCGACATTTGGTGATCGCTGCCATAGCGAACATTATCGCTACGGCAGCGTCACACGCACATACCTTTTCAGTGACGTCGCTGTGACCGCCAAACAATCCCTCCTTCAAGGTGGAGGTGCGTTCGGTGTCACAGCGACGTCACTGCGGCGTCACTAAGCGACCGCCAATAGCAGAGGAGGGGCGGAGATGAGCGGCCGGAACATGTCGCCCACCTCCTTCCTTCCTCATTGCTGGTGGACGCAGGTAAGGAGATGTTCGTCATTCCTGCGGCGTCACACATAGTAATGTGTGACGCCACAGGAACGACGAACAACCAGCGGCATGTACCACCAATGATATTTTGAAAAGGAGCGACATGTCAATGATCAACGAATTTTGACGCTTTTGCGATCGTTGATCATCGCTCCTTGGTGTCACACGCTGCAATGTCGCTAATGGCGCCGGATGTGCGTCACTAACGACGTGACCCCGACGATATATCGTTAGCGATGTCGCAGCATGTAAAGCACCCTTAAATCCCATTGAGTACATGTGGAGAGATCTTAAAATTACCATACGGGGAAGACGCCTTCAAATATGAGAGACCTGGAGCAGTTTGCAAAAGAAGAGGGGTCCAAAATTCTAGCTGAGAGCTGAAAGAAGCTTGTTGATGGTTATAGGAAGCGATTGATTGCAGTTATTTATTCCAAAGGGTGTGCAACCACATATTAAGTTGAGGGTGCCAATAATTTTGTCCGGCCCATTTTTGGAGTTCTGTGTGAAATTATGTCCAATTTGCCTATTTGTCTCTATTTTTTTTTAGGGTTGTTCCAATACACACAAAGGAAATGAACTTGTATACAGAAAAATGTGTAATTGCAATAATTTTACTTAATTTTCAGGAACAATTTTAAGGGTGCCAAATTCCTACCAACTATTGTGAGAAGCTTGTGGAAGGATATCCAAAACGTTTGAGCCAAGTCGTCCAGTTTAAGGGCAATGGTACCAAATACTAATGAAATGTAAGTAAACGTTTGACTTTGCAGAAAGTAATAAAAATGCCTTAAAACATGTTCTCTCATTATTATGGCATTTGGCAAATCTAAATAATTTTAGTTCCTAATTGGCCTAAAACGGGAAAGGTTTACTCTGACTTCATGTCAGATAGTAAGAAAAACATGCAGATGTGTCTTTTTAGATAGAGTTTAATCTTCTGGCTTCAATTGTATATATATGTATATATATATATATATATATATATATATATATACTAGATGGTGGCCCGATTCTAGCGCTTTGGGTATTCTAGAATATGTATGTAGTTTATTTATGAAGATTTAACAATAATGCAATGAATATACAGGGTAAAATATATACATTATCTATCATCAAATGTTATTGCTCATAGATCTTAATACAAATGAACGAAAGGATCATCAAAATATATAAACTATTACATGAATATCTAACTGTATTTAAATAAATCATTGGACGGAAGAAGTACACCGACACTATATTAGTTAACAATATCAACCTAAAATATTTTTAGGATTTGTGTTTGTGCCTACAGGACCTGTGATGATGTCACATGGAGGGGAGGAGTCAGGGGGGGTCACATGATAAGCTCCTCAGTGTAGAAGGGTTATCGAGTAACCACGAGTAATCACATTGGCTTATATATATAGATATATATTGCATACAAACCAACTCAAATCCATAGAGAGTAATTGAACATAAAACCAACAAGTCCATAATATGTCTGCGTCTCTGTCAGATCCCCCTGCGTTACACACGGGTCATTCCCCTTGCTAGCTGGAAGCAGTATCAATCGTGCAAAGTTAGTGTGAGCGAAGTTATACTGCGATTGGATGTGTGTGTGTGAGAGTGAGTGATACTGGAACCTGGTGTGTTTGTGTGTGTGTGTGTGTGTATAAGTGTGCGTGAGAGCTGAGGGATACTGAGACCTGATGTGTGTTAGTGCAACAATACTGGACCTGATGTGCATGTGTATGAAAGTGGAGGGATACTGGACCCAATCTGTGTGTGTTTGTGTGTGAGAACGGAGAGGTACTGGACCAGATCTGTGTGTGTGTGTGTGTGTGTGTGTGTGTGTGTGTGTGTGTGTGTGTGTGTGTGTGTGTGAGAGTGGAGGAATACTGGTCCCGATCTGGGTGTGAGCAGATTTCTGCACTGATATTGGTTCCGTTTATATATTCATGTACTAATGGTGTTTTTGGTAATGCTGTATTTTTTTTACTATTTATGCTTTTGGTTCTGTATTCCTGTACTGATGGTTGTTCTAGTGATGTATGTCTGTACTGTTGGTGTTTCTTGTGATATATTCCTGTACTGTTGGTATTTTTGGTGATATTTTCCTGTTCTAATGGTGCTTCTGATTATGTTTCTCTTTTTTGTTGGTGGTGCTGGGGATGTATTTCAATACTGATTGTGGTTGTGGTGATGTATTTCTGTTCTTTTAGTGGTTCTGTTAATGCATTGTGTACAGTTGATGCTTCTGGTGATGTATTCCTGTCCTTGGTTTTGATCATGCACACATGTAATAATCTATAATTTGGTAGGTAACGTTAAACATTGCTATGTTAATAAGGTTTTGTGCCATCTGACAAATACTACATCTGTATTTGTTAGAAGAATAAATTATAAAATGAAGTACTGTAGCATGTCAAATCCTAACAGTGTGGAATATGCTCACTGTCAGGATTCAGCTCTGCTGATTCGATCAGTTATCACGTGACCACTTACAAGAGATTTTCATACTTATGGTCATGTGACAACTAGCTTCTCTTCCTGCTTCTTTCCTTGAAGCAGGGGCTGTAGTTTTTAAATCAACACTGAAAGAAATAGAAAGAGCAGTTAGTTAGCATAGCACTGTAAATATGAAAATAGCATATCAGCAGTCAAATGGTGACTACTTAAGCTACTTAAGCTGTGCATAGGGGACAAGCGTCAAAGTGAATTTTTGCCCTGGATGCAGTAAAGCTGGTGTCACACATAACGACGACGACAACGACGTCGCTGCTACGTCACCATTTTCTGTGACGTTGCAGCGACGTCCCGTCGCTGTCGCTGTGTGTGACATCCAGCAACGACCTGGCCCCTGCTGTGAGGTCGCCGGTCGTTGCTGAATGTCCAGCTTCATTTTTTGGTCGTCACTCTCCCGCTGTGACACACACATCGCTGTGTGTGACAGCGAGAGAGCGACGAAATGAAGCGATCAGGAGCCGGCACTGGCAGCTGCGGTAAGCTGTAACCAGCGTAAACATCGGGTAACCAAGGGAAGACCTTTCCCTGGTTACCCGATGTTTACGCTGGTTACCAGCCTCCGCTCTTGCTGCCAGTGCCGGCTCCTGCACTGTGACATGTGGCTGCAGTATGCATCGGGTAATTAACCCGATGTATACTGTAGCAAGGAGAGCAAGGAGCCAGCGCTAAGCAGTGCGCGCGGCTCCTTGCTCTCTGCACTGTGACATGTAGCTGCAGCACACATCGGGTTAATTAACCCGATGTGTGCTGCAGGAGAGCAAGGAGCCAGCGCTAAGCGCGGCTCCCTGCTCTCTGAACTGTGACATGTAGCTGCAGCACACATCGGGTTAATTAACCCGATGTGTGCTGCAGGAGAGCAAGGAGCCAGCGCTAAGCGCGGCTCCCTGCTCTCTGAACTGTGACATGTAGCTGCAGCACACATCGGGTTAATTAACCCGATGTGTGCTGCAGGAGAGCAAGGAGCCAGCGCTAAGCACGGCTCCCTGCTCTCTGAACTGTGACATGTAGCTGCAGCACACATCGGGTTAATTAACCCGATGTGTGCTGCAGGAGAGCAAGGAGCCAGCGCTAAGCGCGGCTCCCTGCTCTCTGAACATGTAGCACAGCGACCTTATGATCGCTGCTTCTGCTGTGTTTGACAGCTAAGCAGCGATCATAACAGCGACTTACAAGGTCGCTGTTACGTCACCGAAAATGGTGACGTAACAGCGACGTCGTTGTCGCTGTCGTTTAGTGTGACACCAGCTTTAAACCTAAAAAACAAAAGTGTAAAAAAAATTGGCCTTGGCAGGAAGAAATTAAATTGATATCATACTGAGAAAAATGAAAATTTTATTCTGTTGTATTTAATATGAATCTTCTGCTGCGGGCGGGGGCCACCGCCACTTCTCTGGGCCCGCTCGGGTCCGGGGTTCACTGCTGCGGCTTTAGTGGTGACCGGACCCGGGCTCGCACGGCTGTCTGTACTCACAACCGTCGTAAAGGGAGGTATTTACAGGGGATGTGTTGTGTCGGTTTCGCCACCCGTGGGTTGCGGTGAGGGATGGTGACACTGCCTGGTGTTAGGGCGCCCAGGGCTGATGGAGCGGGGCAGCAAGATAAGATCCCCTCCATGGGTAGGGGAGGTGTAGTCCCGGGGCCCACGGTCGGAACACGGGATTGATGGCTGCTGGAGGTGGCACGCCGGATTGGACCGGGGTCAATGGTGTACTCACAGTTCAGTAATTTCACACAAGTCCAGTGGTAAACCAAGTTGCCAGTGACCGACTGCCGTTGGAGGGTGTATTCGGATTCCACACACGGGATAGTGAACAGTGTCCCTTCCTCCTGCACGCTGTGTTTGTCTCTCCTGTTGGACAACTTTGCATGGAACGGAGAAGTCCACTCCCGGTTATGTGTGTATTTGGGAGCTATGGCCCGCGAAATCTGACCCTTGGGATCTCTGTGGGTGCTGACAGACACCCTATCCCCTGCGTTGGGTTTCCGTTTCAATCTCTGTGCTTCGGGAGAACAAGGCCAGAAACCTCGTCCTCTGTTGGTTAATTAACAAGGGGGCATGCAATCTTCCTCGTTCTAGGGTCCAGGCACCCCGTCTGTGCACGGCCTCCGGACCAGATACCCGCTGTCAGCACCGGCGGGCTACGACCTTGCCCCGGTCCACTTAAGGTTTCCCGTGACCGAATCTCCGTCGCCTATGGCCCTGTTCACTGTCTGCCACCTAGCCCGGTAGTCCAAGGGCTCCTACCCCTGACTACACTGCACAGAATGCGCTTGACATCCACTCGACTGTCTGCACTTCACTCCTTCACTGTTAAACTTAACCTCCAAACTCCAACAAACTCCAACTGAACTCCAACTCAACTCCAACTGACGTGTTCCTGCCCCTGACACCTCAGGACCCCTAGGTGGGCGTTCTCATCCGCCTGATCCCGCCCACTGGTGTGTCCTTATTATCATGAGGGGGTGGCTACGCTTTAATGGCTGTGTGTTGTACCTGAGTGTGGGTTTTGGTGGTAACAAGGAGGATCGACACTTTTGTGACCACCTCCTGGTTTTGCCAGGGCGTCACACTTCCATAGGAAAATTGCATCATATTTCCACAGATGACATATTGTCTCCCAGTTGCACTGTCTCTGTGGGAGTACAATTCCTACACTATGGAGATTTATGGAGAACAAAGGCCCAGAGTCATAAAATTGCACAAAACAATTTGAAAACATGCAACATTTTTGCACAATTTTACAAAATTCTGCAACATTTGGTATTTTCACAACAGTTTTGGGACAGGGATTTGGAGATGCCCTCTTGTTTATTTGTTGACGAGCTGTGGCATAGCTTATGCCACAATTCCTAATCCAGTCACTGACTTGAGTAAGATTTGCTGTGAGGCACACGCCTTTTAAGACATGTCAGATTTATAAATAAATATATATACAGTATATATATTGTTTCAAATGAAGCATGGAGCTACAGGACTCCAGCCAGTTGCCTCCGTTCAGCCTTCTGCTCATTGCCTCTGAACCCAATGTATGCTTGAGCTTTATTGAATATGATCTATCATGATACAAATACTGTAACTATCAGGGTTTAAAATACAGAGCTAAATGGCATGTATGAAAGTATGAAGGAATGCTGTAACAATATTTAGGGACTATTGCACCAACTCCTATTGCATTAACTTCTAATCTGTCCCTGTTCCTCTAAATTGAGCTCTTTGTACTTAAAGCAAACAAATCAGCAGGATTTTTCTATATAAATTAAAGCCAGTGCTATACTACCGCTATCATGCTGATTCTATATATACCTGTAGTTGTCAGATTGTGTATAGTTTTTGAAATACAGGCAAATAAAGTTACAAAAAATGCACTGCTTTTTGATTGCAGCAGCTAATATGTGGGTCAGGTTTTGCTGTCTGTTCCCGCCCCTCTGCTGCCTGGCCTCTGAAGATGCTAGACTGTGTGGGCTCCTTCCTCTACAGAGGCCAGGCAGCAGACAGGGGCAGGAATACATAGCAAAACCTAACCCATCTGTTAAATAGTCAACAGCTGCTGCCAACCAAAAAGCTGTACATTTCTGTAACTTTACTTCCTGTATTTCAAAAACTATACATCCAATCTGACAAAAAAATCCTCAAACCAGGAAATGATTACAGAGATCAATATGCCCAATCTACATAAATTGAACTATTATCAAAAAGTCCAATAAATTGTTCTTTATGTAAAAAAATAAATATATATAAAGAAAACTTCATCATTTCCATTTGGATGGAACTGCTGAATTTTTCTCCATTTTGTTCATCATCTCTGTGCTTCACCGTCTGATTCAAGGACCCACCAGTTTTCATTAATGGGAACCAATAGCCAGGATTTTCGTATATAACCTAAAGCCAGTGCTATACTGGCACTATCAGGCTGATTCTATACATACCTGTAGTGGGTTTTGGATTCTCAGGTCCTCAGACAGTTCTTTGGTCTTCTTTCTTTTCTCCATGCTCAATGTGGTACACACAAGGGCACAGGACAGAGGTTGAGTCAACTTTAATCCATGTCAACTGGCTGCAAGTGTGATTTAGTTATTGCCAACACCTGTTAGGTGCCACAGGTAAGTTACAGGTGCTGTTAATTACACAAATTAGAGAAGCATGATTTTTCAAACAATGCCAATACTTTTGTCCACCCCCTTTTTTATGTTTGGTGTTGAATTATATCCAATTTGGCTTTATGACAAATGTTTATTTTTTTCGTTGAAGACAAAATAAATGAAGATAATAATACCAAAGAATTTGTGATTGCAATCATTTTCAAGAAGAAACTGAGTATTATCTGACAGAATTGCAGGGGTGCCAATACTTTTGGCCAGCACTGTATGTAGAGAATCAGCCTGATAGTGCCAGTATAGCACTGCCTTTAGGTTATATACGAAAATTCTGGCGATTGGTTCCCTTTAACCCCTAATGCTGATCTACATGCTGGTGAGTTTCATTTGATTTTACATCTTAAAATATATTTATACAGTATACGGTATTTCTATGACTTTGTGTCTATACTGGGATAATATCCATTTTTTTCCCCTGTAATTCTTATAGTGAGAAATTAATCAGTAGTCAAATATCCTTCTTTCCATTACATGTAATTTCTTCCCTTTTTGAATTTAAGGCATAAGATATTTTCAGCCAGATAAGAAGTAAAGTAAGCAGCACGTCAGCAGCATCAAGTCTTTTTATAATTGCAAATACAAAGGTGAATAGGTGTCAGGAGACACGGCTGGCCCGCCTTCACCATGACGCCGCCGGCGCGTGCGGAAGTATAGTGGGCACAACACAACATATAAAAAAAACCCTGGATACAACGAGCATGGCGCTGCCTTCCCCTCCCTGAGGAAGCCGAACTTGGGTATTCCACCCCAAGTAGGCGAAACGTATGTTGGTGGGGTATGGGGGAGCTCCTTTTTCACATTCTCAGGACTATGCACTGGCCACTTCAAACGCACTGGCCACTTTATCTTGACTTAGCAATTGCTCCATTCATTGATCTGACCTGGTTTTGTTGACTCATTGGGGATGCCTGGACGGGCTTATGTGGAAAATATCTATTGCTCATACACTTGCACTTTATAATATATTTATTGTCTGTATTATCCTTGTAAACCCACCACTGCTATGTTACTATGACCAGTCTTTTCTTTGTATTACCTGTTTTGAATGTCCTGATTATGTGATTCACTACCCTTTGTGTTTTATCTTCTTGTTTTGCTGGCTGCACTTATATACAGAAAATTATATTAATAATAAAATTACACTTATTTTCTGCACCTTTAAGACTCTTTTTTCTCTTGCTTAAAAATGTTTGTTTGAGTCTGTGCTATGGTCTTAAGGACCAACTTGGGCTAAATTATGCCCAGTCTAAACAGTTACATTGCTGTATGGGGACCCCTATATTTAACAGGAGAAATTTCTCAGTAGTCAAATATCCTTCTTTCCATTGCATGTAATTTCTTCCCTTCTTGGATTTAAGGCATAAGATATTTTCAGCCATATACGAGATAAAGTAAGCAGCACGTCAGCAGCATCAAGTCTTTTTATAATTGCAAATACAAAGGTGAATAGGTGTCAGGAGACACCAAATTTTCATCCATCACCTCTACATGATTAATTGTCTAGCTTTAATGCATGCAGCATTTCTCTATGGCTCTCTCTTTTCATGTTGGACTTGTTGAGCAAAGCCATTGAACTTGACCAAAAGCGGCTGGTGTCCTGTTTATTAACGTAGACACTTCACATCTGCTTGGACTGTCACCTGAGACTGGTGTTTCTGCTGCCCTGGTGTTGATAAGGGGGCTGCAATCTGATCCCGACTAGCCAGAATTTAAAGGCACTTTAAAGAGTTATAAAACTTCAATAGTAAACTGTTAATTTTTCATTAATCACAAGAAGGAGCACACATCCACCAAGCTGCCCCGATGACTTACTAGATGTCCCCTGATGGGTGGCTGTTGTGCAAGACACAAGGGAATGAATGAATGAAGGGTAATGGGTAATATGTATTTTCAATATGAAGTGTAAGAAAAGTCAATTAAACAAATGATTCTTTATCCGACTGTTATTATTGTTACCAGGGATGACTATGTATACATTTAAAAAAAGTAAGCATTAGAGATGAGCGAACCGGTCCCGGTTCGGCTCGAGGTCGGTTCGCCGAACAGAGGTCCCGTTCGAGTTCGGCTCGTCGAACGTTCGACGAACCGAACTCGAACTGCATAGGAAACAATGGCAGGCAATCACAAACACAGAAAAACACCTAGAAAACACCCTCAAAGGTGTCCAAAAGGTGACAAACAACTCACAACACAACACAAACACATGGGAAAGTGACAAGGACATATACTCATGCGAAAACAAAACAGCTGGACAAGGAAAAAGAGGAGGACACACAGATATAGGCATGGCACGCCCTTCTAAAGTCATGTAAAACACCGCAAGGTGACTCCAAGCGGAGTCTCCCTTTTTTCCAAAAATTGTGCCCCACACACACCCACCCCTTCAGTGGCAGCACTTGTGCCCTAGTTGTACACTTCACAGCTAGATTTGAATCAAGCACATTCAAAAATACGCCATTCTTATCCGTCCCCAGGATGACACCGGGGTAGGTAGCAAAGTCTTTCCTGATCCCAGCTCTGTTCATCTTGGCTTCTTTTAAAAACACATCAAGCAAGGGTTACTCCAAGCGGAGCCTCCCTTTTTTTCAAAAATTGTGCCCCACACACCCACCCCTTCAGTGGCAGCAGTTGTGCCCCAGTTGTACAATTCACAGCTAGATTTGCATCAAGCACATTCAAAAATACGCCATTCTTATCCGTCCCCAGGATGACACCGGGGTAGGTAGCAAAGTCTTTCCTGATCCCAGCTCTGTTCATCTTGGCTTCTTTTAAAAACACATCAAGCAAGGGTTACTCCAAGCGGAGTCTCCCTTTTTTCCAAAAATTGTGCCCCACACACACCCACCCCTTCAGTGGCAGCACTTGTGCCCTAGTTGTACACTTCACAGCTAGATTTGCATCAAGCACATTCAAAAATACGCCATTCTTAACCGTCCCCAGGATGACACCGGGGTAGGTAGCAAAGTCTTTCCTGATCCCAGCTCTGTTCATCTTGGCTCCTTTTAAAAACACATCAAGCAAGGGTTACTCCAAGCGGAGTCTCCCTTTTTTCCAAAAATTGTGCCCCACACACCCACCCCTTCAGTGGCAGCAGTTGTGCCCCAGTTGTACAATTCACAGCTAGATTTGCATCAAGCACATTCAAAAATACGCCATTCTTATCCGTCCCCAGGATGACACCGGGGTAGGTAGCAAAGTCTTTCCTGATCCCAGCTCTGTTCATCTTGGCTTCTTTTAAAAACACATCAAGCAAGGGTTACTCCAAGCGGAGTCTCCCTTTTTCCAAAAATTGTGCCCCACACACACCCACCCCTTCAGTGGCAGCACTTGTGCCCTAGTTGTACACTTCACAGCTAGATTTGCATCAAGCACATTCAAAAATACGCCATTCTTATCCGTCCCCAGGATGACACCGGGGTAGGTAGCAAAGTCTTTCCTGATCCCAGCTCTGTTCATCTTGGCTTCTTTTAAAAACACATCAAGCAAGGGTTACTCCAAGCGGAGTCTCCCTTTTTTCCAAAAATTGTGCCCCACACACACCCACCCCTTCAGTGGCAGCACTTGTGCCCTAGTTGTACACTTCACAGCTAGATTTGCATCAAGCACATTCAAAAATACGCCATTCTTATCCGTCCCCAGGATGACACCGGGGTAGGTAGCAAAGTCTTTCCTGATCCCAGCTCTGTTCATCTTGGCTTCTTTTAAAAACACATCAAGCAAGGGTTACTCCAAGCGGAGTCTCCCTTTTTTCCAAAAATTGTGCCCCACACACACCCACCCCTTCAGTGGCAGCACTTGTGCCCTAGTTGTACACTTCACAGCTAGATTTGCATCAAGCACATTCAAAAATACGCCATTCTTATCCGTCCCCAGAATGACACCGGGGTAGGTAGCAAAGTCTTTCCTGATCCCAGCTCTGTTCATCTTGGCTTCTTTTAAAAACACATCAAGCAAGGGTTACTCCAAGCGGAGCCTCCCTTTTTTCCAAAAATTGTGCCCCACACACCCACCCCTTCAGTTGCAGCAGTTGTGCCCCAGTTGTACAATTCACAGCTAGATTTGCATCAAGCACATTCAAAAATACGCCATTCTTATCCGTCCCCAGGATGACACCGGGGTAGGTAGCAAAGTCTTTCCTGATCCCAGCTCTGTTCATCTTGGCTTCTTTTAAAAACACATCAAGCAAGGGTTACTCCAAGCGGAGCCTCCCTTTTTTCCAAAAATTCTGCCCCACACACACCCACCCCTTCAGTGGCAGCAGTTGTGCCCCAGTTGTACAATTCACAGCTAGATTTGCATCAAGCACATTCAAAAATACGCCATTCTTAACCGTCCCCAGGATGACACCGGGGTAGGTAGCAAAGTCTTTCCTGATCCCAGCTCTGTTCATCTTGGCTTCTTTTAAAAACACATCAAGCAAGGGTTACTCCAAGCGGAGCCTCCCTTTTTTCCAAAAATTGTGCCCCACACACCCACCCCTTCAGTGGCAGCAGTTGTGCCCCAGTTGTACAATTCACAGCTAGATTTGCATCAAGCACATTCAAAAATACGCCATTCTTATCCGTCCCCAGGATGACACCGGGGTAGGTAGCAAAGTCTTTCCTGATCCCAGCTCTGTTCATCTTGGCTTCTTTTAAAAACACATCAAGCAAGGGTTACTCCAAGCGGAGCCTCCCTTTTTTCCAAAAATTCTGCCCCACACACACCCACCCCTTCAGTGGCAGCAGTTGTGCCCCAGTTGTACAATTCACAGCTAGATTTGCATCAAGCACATTCAAAAATACGCCATTCTTAACCGTCCCCAGGATGACACCGGGGTAGGTAGCAAAGTCTTTCCTGATCTCAGCTCTGTTCATCTTGGCTTCTTTTAAAAACACATCAAGCAAGGGTTACTCCAAGTGGAGCCTCCCTTTTTTCCAAAAATTGTGCCCCACACACCCACCCCTTCAGTGGCAGCAGTTGTGCCCCAGTTGTACAATTCACAGCTAGATTTGCATCAAGCACATTCAAAAATACGCCATTCTTATCCGTCCCCAGGATGACACCGGGGTAGGTAGCAAAGTCTTTCCTGATCCCAGCTCTGTTCATCTTGGCTTCTTTTAAAAACACATCAAGCAAGGGTTACTCCAAGCGGAGCCTCCCTTTTTTCCAAAAATTGTGCCCCACACACACCCACCCCTTCAGTGGCAGCAGTTGTGCCCCAGTTGTACAATTCACAGCTAGATTTGCATCAAGCACATTCAAAAATACGCCATTCTTAACCGTCCCCAGGATGACACCGGGGTAGGTAGCAAAGTCTTTCCTGATCCCAGCTCTGTTCATCTTGGCTTCTTTTAAAAACACATCAAGCAAGGGTTACTCCAAGCGGAGCCTCCCTTTTTTCCAAAAATTGTGCCCCACACACCCATCCCTTCAGTGGCAGCAGTTGTGCCCTAGTTGTACACTTCACAACTAGATTTGCATCAAGCACATTCAAAAATACGCCATTCTTAACCGTCCCCAGGATGACACCGGGGTAGGTAGCAAAGTCTTTCCTGATCCCAGCTCTGTTCATCTTGGCTTCTTTTAAAAACACATCAAGCAAGGGTTACTCCAAGCGGAGCCTCCCTTTTTTTTCCAAAAATTGTGCCCCACACACACTTACCCCTTCAGTGGCAGCAGTTGTGCCCCAGTTGTACAATTCACAGCTAGATTTGCATCAAGCACATTCAAAAATACGCCATTCTTATCCGTCCCCAGGATGACACCGGGGTAGGTAGCAAAGTCTTTCCTGATCCCAGCTCTGTTCATCTTGGCTTCTTTTAAAAACACATCAAGCAAGGGTTACTCCAAGCGGAGTCTCCCTTTTTTCCAAAAATTGTGCCCCACACACACCCACCCCTTCAGTGGCAGCACTTGTGCCCTAGTTGTACACTTCACAGCTAGATTTGCATCAAGCACATTCAAAAATACGCCATTCTTATCCGTCCCCAGAATGACACCGGGGTAGGTAGCAAAGTCTTTCCTGATCCCAGCTCTGTTCATCTTGGCTTATTTTAAAAACACATCAAGCAAGGGTTACTCCAAGCGGAGCCTCACTTTTTTCCAAAAATTGTGCCCCACACACCCACCCCTTCAGTGGCAGCAGTTGTGCCCCAGTTGTACAATTCACAGCTAGATTTGCATCAAGCACATTCAAAAATACGCCATTCTTATCCGTCCCCAGGATGACACCGGGGTAGGTAGCAAAGTCTTTCCTGATCCCAGCTCTGTTCATCTTGGCTTCTTTTAAAAACACATCAAGCAAGGGTTACTCCAAGTGGAGCCTCCCTTTTTTCCAAAAATTGTGCCCCACACACACCCACCCCTTCAGTGGCAGCAGTTGTGCCCTAGTTGTACACTTCACAGCTAGATTTGCATCAAGCACATTCAAAAATACGCCATTCTTAACCGTCCCCAGGATGACACCGGGGTAGGTAGCAAAGTCTTTCCTGATCCCAGCTCTGTTCATCTTGGCTTCTTTTAAAAACACATCAAGCAATGGTTACTCCAAGCGGAGCCTCCCTTTTTTCAAAAAATTGTGCCCCACACACCCACCCCTTCAGTGGCAGCAGTTGTGCCCCAGTTGTACAATTCACAGCTAGATTTGCATCAAGCACATTCAAAAATACGCCATTCTTATCCGTCCCCAGGATGACACCGGGGTAGGTAGCAAAGTCTTTCCTGATCCCAGCTCTGTTCATCTTGGCTTCTTTTAAAAACACATCAAGCAAGGGTTACTCCAAGCGGAGCCTCCCTTTTTTCCAAAAATTCTGCCCCACACACACCCACCCCTTCAGTGGCAGCAGTTGTGCCCCAGTTGTACAATTCACAGCTAGATTTGCATCAAGCACATTCAAAAATACGCCATTCTTATCCGTCCCCAGGATGACACCGGGGTAGGTAGCAAAGTCTTTCCTGATCCCAGCTCTGTTCATCTTGGCTTCTTTTAAAAACACATCAAGCAAGGGTTACTCCAAGCGGAGCCTCCCTTTTTTCCAAAAATTCTGCCCCACACACACCCACCCCTTCAGTGGCAGCAGTTGTGCCCCAGTTGTACAATTCACAGCTAGATTTGCATCAAGCACATTCAAAAATACGCCATTCTTATCCGTCCCCAGGATGACACCGGGGTAGGTAGCAAAGTCTTTCCTGATCCCAGCTCTGTTCATCTTGGCTTCTTTTAAAAACACATCAAGCAAGGGTTACTCCAAGTGGAGCCTCCCTTTTTTCCAAAAATTGTGCCCCACACACACCCACCCCTTCAGTGGCAGCAGTTGTGCCCTAGTTGTACACTTCACAGCTAGATTTGCATCAAGCACATTCAAAAATACGCCATTCTTAACCGTCCCCAGGGTGACACCGGGGTAGGTAGCAAAGTCTTTCCTGATCCCAGCTCTGTTCATCTTGGCTTCTTTTAAAAACACATCAAGCAATGGTTACTCCAAGCGGAGCCTCCCTTTTTTCCAAAAATTGTGCCCCACACACCCACCCCTTCAGTGGCAGCAGTTGTGCCCCAGTTGTACAATTCACAGCTAGATTTGCATCAAGCACATTCAAAAATACGCCATTCTTATCCGTCCCCAGGATGACACCGGGGTAGGTAGCAAAGTCTTTCCTGATCCCAGCTCTGTTCATCTTGGCTTCTTTTAAAAACACATCAAGCAAGGGTTACTCCAAGCGGAGCCTCCCTTTTTTCCAAAAATTCTGCCCCACACACACCCACCCCTTCAGTGGCAGCAGTTGTGCCCCAGTTGTACAATTCACAGCTAGATTTGCATCAAGCACATTCAAAAATACGCCATTCTTAACCGTCCCCAGGATGACACCGGGGTAGGTAGCAAAGTCTTTCCTGATCCCAGCTCTGTTCATCTTGGCTTCTTTTAAAAACACATCAAGCAAGGGTTACTCCAAGTGGAGCCTCCCTTTTTTCCAAAAATTGTGCCCCACACACCCACCCCTTCAGTGGCAGCAGTTGTGCCCCAGTTGTACAATTCACAGCTAGATTTGCATCAAGCACATTCAAAAATACGCCATTCTTATCCGTCCCCAGGATGACACCGGGGTAGGTAGCAAAGTCTTTCCTGATCCCAGCTCTGTTCATCTTGGCTTCTTTTAAAAACACATCAAGCAAGGGTTACTCCAAGCGGAGCCTCCCTTTTTTCCAAAAATTGTGCCCCACACACACCCACCCCTTCAGTGGCAGCAGTTGTGCCCCAGTTGTACAATTCACAGCTAGATTTGCATCAAGCACATTCAAAAATACGCCATTCTTAACCGTCCCCAGGATGACACCGGGGTAGGTAGCAAAGTCTTTCCTGATCCCAGCTCTGTTCATCTTGGCTTCTTTTAAAAACACATCAAGCAAGGGTTACTCCAAGCGGAGCCTCCCTTTTTTCCAAAAATTGTGCCCCACACACCCATCCCTTCAGTGGCAGCAGTTGTGCCCTAGTTGTACACTTCACAACTAGATTTGCATCAAGCACATTCAAAAATACGCCATTCTTAACCGTCCCCAGGATGACACCGGGGTAGGTAGCAAAGTCTTTCCTGATCCCAGCTCTGTTCATCTTGGCTTCTTTTAAAAACACATCAAGCAAGGGTTACTCCAAGCGGAGCCTCCCTTTTTTTTCCAAAAATTGTGCCCCACACACACCCACCCCTTCAGTGGCAGCAGTTGTGCCCCAGTTGTACAATTCACAGCTAGATTTGCATCAAGCACATTCAAAAATACGCCATTCTTATCCGTCCCCAGGATGACACCGGGGTAGGTAGCAAAGTCTTTCCTGATCCCAGCTCTGTTCATCTTGGCTTCTTTTAAAAACACATCAAGCAAGGGTTACTCCAAGCGGAGCCTCCCTTTTTTCAAAAAATTGTGCCCCACACACACCCACCCCTTCAGTGGCAGCACTTGTGCCCTAGTTGTACACTTCACAGCTAGATTTGCATCAAGCACATTCCAAATCCACAAGCATTTACTCTCCCCAGGATGACACAGGGGTAGTAAATTCCTTCTGGATCCATGACTTGTTCATTTTGATGAACGTCAGTCTGTCCACATTGTCACTGGACAGACGCGTGCGCTTATCTGTCAGCACACACCCAGCAGCACTGAAGACACGTTCAGAGACAACGCTGGCAGCTGGACATGACAAAATCTCCAAGGCGTAACTGGATAGCTCTGGCCATTTTTCTAGATTTGAAGCCCAAAATGAGCAAGGCTCCATTTGCAAAGTCATGGCATCGATGTTCATTTGTAGATACTCCTGTATCATCCTCTCCAGCCGTTGACTATGTGTCAGACTTGTTGTCTCTGGTGGCCTTGCAAAGGAGGGTCTAAAAAAATTATGAAAAGATTCCATAAAATTGCTGTTACCAGCACCAGATACGGTCCTACTGGTACGTGTAGACTGTTGAAGATGACGAGACCGTCCCATGTTTGTCAAGTTACAACTGGGAGATTCACTCCCTGCACCTGCACGGTTGTTTGGTGGAAAAGCGGATCTAAGATCGAGTAACAGCTTCTGCTGATACTCCTGCATACGTGCGTCCCTTTCTATGGCTGGAATTATGTCACAAAATTTGGACTTGTACCGGGGATCTAATAGTGTGGCAAGCCAGTAGTCATCATTACTTCTAATTTTGACAATACGAGGGTCATGTTGGAGGTAGTGCAACAAGAAAGCACTCATGTGTCTTGCGCAGCCATGCGGACCAAGTCCACGCTGTGTTTGTGGCATAGAGGTGCTAACCGTTCTTTCTTCCTCTGACATCTCCCCCCAACCTCTTTCAACTGAAATTTGACCAAGGTCTCCCTCATCTGCTGAGTCTTCCATGTCCATGGACAGTTCGTCCTCCATTTCTTCATGTCCTCCTGCACCTTCCTCAACATCTCGCCTGCTACCATGCGCCCTTGTTGATCCCTGTCCCCCATGGTCCCATGCCTGGCGCCTTGGTGATGATGAACGTCTGGACCTTGGTGATGATGTTGTGTCTTGCGCATATGAATCCTCCTGTAGTTCATCCCCTTCCTGTTGTCCCACCCCCTGACTCCGAATAGTGTTTAGCGTGTGCTCCAGCATGTAAATGACTGGAATCGTCATGCTGATAATGGCATTGTCAGCGCTAAACATATTCGTCGCCATGTCGAAACTCTGCAGAAGGGTGCATAGGTCCTTGATCTGAGACCACTCCATCAGGGTGATCTGCCCCACCTCTGCATCTCGTTGGCCCAGGCTATACGTCATGACGTATTGCACCAGGGCACGGCGGTGCTGCCACAGTCGCTGTAACATGTGGAGAGTTGAATTCCAGCGTGTCGCCACATCGCATTTCAGGCGATGAACCGGCAGGCCGAAAGACTTCTGGAGCGATGCAAGTCGCTCAGCTGCGGCGCTTGAACGGCGGAAGTGAGCAGACAGTTTTCGTGCCCTGTTCAGAAGGCCATCTAGGCCGGGATAGTGTGTTAAAAATTGCTGCACGACAAGGTTCAACACGTGAGCCATACAAGGTACGTGTGTCACCTTGCCCAGGCGAAGGGCCGCACCCAGGTTTGCAGCATTGTCGCACACGGCCTTACCAGGCTGCAGGTTGAGTGGAGACAACCATTTATTAAACTCGGACCGCAGAGCTGACCACTTCTCCTCAGCTGCGTGACTCTTATTCCCAAGACATGTCAAGCTAAAGACCGCCTGATGCCATTGCGCTCTGCTGCCAGCATAGTAATGAGGGGTGCGTGATTCCTTCTGCGCAGTGAGAACGCTGGTGGCCTGACCAGGCAGGCTTGGGGCGTTGGTGGAGGACCCAGATGAGGTGGAGGATGCAGAAGCAGTGGCGGAACTTGGACAGACAGAGGATTGACACACAAGTCGTGGGGACGGCAAGACTTGTGCAGCAGACCCTTCACCATCTATCACCATAGTTACCCAGTGCCCAGTGAGCGACATGTAACGTCCCTGTCCATGCTTACTGGTCCAAGTATCGGTGGTGAAATGCACCCGTTCACACACAGAGTTTCTCAAGGAAGCGGTGATGTTGTGTGCGACATGCTGGTGTAGCGCGGGCACACCTTTCTTAGAGAAGTAGTGGCGACTAGGCATCTGGTACTGGGGCACAGCGACAGACATAAGGTCTCTAAAATCCTGTGTGTCCACTAGGCGGAAAGGCAGCATTTCGGTAGCCAACAGCTTACAGAGGGATAGAGTCAACCTCTTAGCTTTGTCATGGGTCGCAGGAAATGGCCTTTTATTTGTCCACATCTGAGGGACAGAGATCTGGCTGCTGTGTGTAGACGGTGTTGAGTAGGGTGTCCCTGGAAAAATGCAGGTTTGTGAGGAAAGTGCAGGCGGAGACATGATGTTGCCTTCATCCAAAGTTGGTGCTATCGATGTCTGAGAGAGCTGTACACACTCACTTGTTTCCCCTTCCAAAACAACTGACGACCTACCAAGCAAACTGCCTGTTGCGGTTACAGTGGTGGAAGTTGTGGGTGGAAAAACAGGTGTGACAGCTGTCCCCACAGTCCTAGAAGATGACGAGCGCGCGGATGCACTGGAAGGGACAGGCGGTGGATGGTTCGCTCCGCTAGGCCGCATTGCAGCACGGTGAGCTTCCCACCGGGCCATATGATATTTATTCATGTGACGATTCATGGAAGAAGTTGTCAAACTGCTGAGGTTTTGACCTCTACTAAGAGAACCATGACAAATTTTACAGATCACATAATTTGGGCGATCTTTTTCTATGTCAAAAAAGGACCAGGCTAGGCAAGGCTTAGAGGCCATGCGACCTGTTGATCCACCCCGAATAATGCTCAGAGGCAGAGTGGTGGCTGAGGATGCAGTTGTAGACGTGCTACCAGTACTCCGACTCTGTCCAGGAAGGCGCAAGGTAACTTCGTCATCAGTTGCATCCTCCTCCACCACCTCTGTTGACCTCCTCGAGTGCCTGACTGTGGGTTGACAGTAGGTGGGATCTAGAACTTCATCATCAATTGTTGTGTTTGCACTCCCCTCCCCCTCAGACCGAGCCTCTTCTTGCCCTGACCGAATATTTAAGTTGTCATCCCAATCGGGTATCTGAGTCTCATCTTCATCAGTATGTTCCTCATTGTCTATAACCACAGGTGTTACAGTTTGTGACAAAGGGTCAACATTATGCTCCGAAACTTGGTCCTCACGGCCTGAATCAGAGTCACAAAGGTTCTGGGCATCACTGCAGACCATTTCCTGTTCTGTACTCACTGTAGCTTGGGAGCAGACCTCTGATTCCCAGGCTATAGTGTGACTGAACAGCTCTGCAGACTCAGCCATCTCAGTTCCACCATACTGTGCAGGGCTGATGGAGACTTCAGAGCTGGGAGAAATCAAGTTTGATTGGGATGACAACTCAGAGGACTGGTGTTTTTTGGATGCGGTACTTGAAGTGGCTGAGAGGGCACTTGTTGGACCACTTGAGATCCATTCAAGCATTTTCCTTTTTTGGCCATCATCTACCTTTGTTCGTGTTGTTCGTGTCCGTAAAAAAGGGAGCACATCGGATTGTCCACGGTAAGTAGTAGACATCTTACTTTTGCTGGTAGATGGTCTATCTTCAGCAGATGATAATGGAGCTTTGCCACCTTCCCCACGGACAAAACCTTTTTTGCCTTTTCCACCACGCCTCTTCCCCTTTCCACCAGCATCTGTCATTTTGCCACTCATGTTGATTGCGACAAGATTGTGGACTGAAAATGTGGTAGTAAAAATTGAGAGGTGGTGTAGATTGCAGTGGTGGTCTAGCTTTATTAACAGCAGAATAATAAAGAATAAATATCTCTGACAATGCAACTACGGCCCTTAAACTGGCAGCAAAAATTGCTAGTATAATGGCTTAGTTATAATGAGTTGGAGTGTGCAATGCAGGCAGAGGTGCTGCAAATGTCTTTGCACTAGTGGGACTATAGCAAAGTCCAATAGCCACGTTTAGGATGCCACTAGGTACACTGAGTGTTTGCTAGTATGATGGCTTAGTTATAATGAGTTGGAGTGTGCAATGCAGGCAGAGGTGCTGCAAATGTCTTTGCACTAGTGGGACTATAGCAAAGTCCAATAGCCACGTTTAGGATGCCACAAGGTACACTGAGTGTTTGCTAGTATAATGGCTTAGTTATCATGAGTTGGAGTGTGCAATGCAGGCAGAGGTGCTGCAAATGTCTTTGCACTAGTGGGACTATAGCAAAGTCCAATAGCCACGTTTAGGATGCCACTAGGTACACTGAGTGTTTGCTAGTATAATGGCTTAGTTATAATGAGTTGGAGTGTGCAATGCAGGCAGAGGTGCTGCAAATGTCTTTGCACTAGTGGGACTATAGCAAAGTCCAATAGCCACGTTTAGGATGCCACTAGGTACACTGAGTGTTTGCTAGTATAATGGCTTAGTTATAATGAGTTGGAGTGTGCAATGCAGGCAGAGGTGCTGCAAATGTCTTTGCACTAGTGGGACTATAGCAAAGTCCAATAGCCACGTTTAGGATGCCACTAGGTACACTGAGTGTTTGCTAGTATAATGGCTTAGTTATCATGAGTTGGAGTGTGCAATGCAGGCAGAGGTGCTGCAAATGTCTTTGCACTAGTGGGACTATAGCAAAGTCCAATAGCCAAGTTTAGGATGCCACTAGGTACACTGAGTGTTTGCTAGTATAATGGCTTAGTTATAATGAGTTGGAGTGTGCAATGCAAGCAGAGGTGCTGCAAATGTCTTTGCACTAGTGGGACTATAGCAAAGTCCAATAGCCACGTTTAGGATGCCACTAGGTACACTGAGTGTTTGCTAGTATAATGGCTTAGTTATCATGAGTTGGAGTGTGCAATGCAGGCAGAGGTGCTGCAAATGTCTTTGCACTAGTGGGACTATAGCAAAGTCCAATAGCCACGTTTAGGATGCCACTAGGTACACTGAGTGTTTGCTAGTATAATGGCTTAGTTATAATGAGTTGGAGTGTGCAATGCAGGCAGAGGTGCTGCAAATGTCTTTGCACTAGTGGGACTATAGCAAAGTCCAATAGCCATGTTTAGGATGCCACTAGGTACATTGAGTGTTTGCTAGTATAATGGCTTAGTTATAATGAGTTGGAGTGTGCAATGCAGCCAGAGGTGCTGCAAATGTCTTTGCACTAGTGGGACTATAGCAAAGTCCAATAGCCACGTTTAGGATGCCACTAGGTACACTGAGTGTTTGCTAGTATAATGGCTTAGTTATAATGAGTTGGAGTGTGCAATGCAGGCAGAGGTGCTGCAAATGTCTTTGCACTAGTGGGACTATAGCAAAGTCCAATAGCCACGTTTAGGATGCCACTAGGTACACTGAGTGTTTGCTAGTATAATGGCTTAGTTATAATGAGTTGGAGTGTGCAATGCAGGCAGAGGTGCTGCAAATGTCTTTGCACTAGTGGGACTATAGCAAAGTCCAATAGCCACGTTTAGGATGCCACTAGGTACACTGAGTGTTTGCTAGTATAATGGCTTAGTTATAATGAGTTGGAGTGTGCAATGCAGGCAGAGGTGCTGCAAATGTCTTTGCACTAGTGGGACTATAGCAAAGTCCAATAGCCACGTTTAGGATGCCACTAGGTACACTGAGTGTTTGCTAGTATAATGGCTTAGTTATAATGAGTTGGAGTGTGCAATGCAGGCAGAGGTGCTGCAAATGTCTTTGCACTAGTGGGACTATAGCAAAGTCCAATAGCCACGTTTAGGATGCCACTAGGTACACTGAGTGTTTGCTAGTATAATGGCTTAGTTATAATGAATTGGAGTGTGCAATGCAGGCAGACGTGCTGCAAATGTCTTTGCACTAGTGTGACTAGACAAATGTCCAATAGCCACGTTTAGGATGCCACTAGGTACACTGAGTGTTTGCTAGTATAATGGCTTAGTTATAATGAGTTGGAGTGTGCAGAGGACAGGAGGGTACAGTGGCAGGATTGTGGGGCTCTGGGTAGAGGAATGGAAGCCTGCCTTTCTATTCCCTCCTAATAGGGAAATGCAGGGAGGAAATCCCTGACCTTTGCTACACAGACGCTGTCGCTGTTTTCAGGACCTGTCACCTATGGCTCTGACCCTACCGGTTTGAGCCCTTAAAAGGACTGATAGAAAGTGCTCTCCCAAAGCTGTCCAGCGCTGTGTATGGAGCGCATACAGCTGTATTGGCGATAGGACAAAGGACGGAGCTGCGACAGTGATGTCTGACACCAAAGACGCAGAAGAGATAATGGCGTCCTGGAGGAAAATGTCCGGTTTTATAATGCAGGGACATGTGACATGGACATCCTATCACACATGCCGTTGCTTCTCTGGCTAAAAGTCCACTTAGCTGTGTGTGTGTCTGGGATTGGCTGACATGCTGGCCCGCCCCACAAGACGCGCGCGCTTAGGGAAGGAAGACAAGGGAAAAAAAAAAAAATGGCGATCGCCATTATAGAAACAGCAGTGATCTGAAGGCGCTGTTCCCGCACACTATACACTGAAATGTCATAATAGTGTGATTCACAGAGTGACTTACACTATTACAGCGGAAACCAAGCTAGGAATTAGCTGTTTTTTTGCTGCTAGAACCGTTCTCGAACGTTTCTAGAACTATCGAGCTTTTGCAAAAAGCTCGAGTTCTAGTTCGATCTAGAACAGGCCCCAAAATCACTCGAGCCTAGAACTGGAGAACCTCGAACCGCGAACCGCGCTCAACTCTAGTAAGCATACATCTTCAAGACTTTGACGTATTTTACTATAGACAATAATATGTACAATTAGAATCATCATAAGTCATCATCATTTTTCTTCTAATCTATCCATATGGACAGCCTTATACAGATGAATATATTGGAAGAAAAATGATGATGAATTATTATGATCCTAACTGTACATATTATTGTCTATAGTAAAATACATACAAATCTTGAAGACATGCACACTGTTTTTAATTGTTCTGCTACGGGTTTTGGAAAAACCCATTTATGCATATTATTCTTTTTCAGCATTATCCTTATGTCTACATTTTTCCAGAAAACCATCAAATCTGTCTATAGGCCATGTTTGGTATTAAAGTGTTACAATTTCTAGAAAAATAGGTAGAACATTAATTCTCATCCCAGACAACTTTAATTTAGGGGCTGAAGCCCCAGGTCAGCTCGCTCGACCCATGAAGTTGGTCAGAGCTATTTGTAAATAAAACACAATTTTGTAACAGTTGGTAAAAAGCTTATCCTATTGGGGTTTGCTTGTTTTTTTGGTATAGAAATTTACACATTCCAAAGACGAAACTCCCTCCAAACTTCTATCTTCAGATGTGAGTGTGGCCTTGCCTGCCTTCACTTATGACACATCTATCCTTCCTTATCCCAGTCAATTCAGGACCTCTTTCCAAAGGTGTTGTCAGTGAACTTTTTTAACCATCGGTACACCATTTTGCCTATTCAGACATTGTAATATTTTGTCCCAACTGGTCACTGCTATAATACTTATGGATCTTCCCTCCAAGCCTGCTACCACTGACCTCTTCTACATTTCCTTGTGTCTGCCAGCTTGCTCCTTCCCTTTCTCATTCCCGATGGTTAAAAGGTTAACGTTATCTTGCTCCACTCTGTACAACCCTTCTAGACTTAAAATGTGTCTTTCTTGCCTCAGCTCGAAACCTGTTGGTGATGTTTGCACTTACAGCAGTTTCTCCCACTGGATAACACCTTCTCTTTGTGCCCGCCATGCATGGCGGTCGGCGCACTCTCTCCTGCATTCTTCCTCCTACACCCATTGTCTGTTGTGTCAGGACACCGGGCTAGGACTTGGGCACGCTGGCAGTCTCGTTCAGCGCTTCTACTAAGGGTCTGATCTCTGATATCTATAAGATGATGGATACTGCACTGGTGGTACCTTCCTTGCACCAAACAGTCATATATGGTAAAATGGGAGTCGTTTTTGGGGAGAAAACTATCACTATGGACTTGGCAGATCATTTGGAGCAAAGCAGCAAAAACATCAATTTGCACTCATTATAAAGAGAATTAATACAAGATACTGATGTTCTGGTACCACACACCAGAACCCTTACATAAGCTTACTCCCCAATTACCAGATGTGTGTTGGCAGTGTGGTTACTCTTTGAGCACATTGTTCCATATTTTCAGGTCCTGCTCCAGACTAGTTGGGTTCTGGGAGTCAGTTAAAACTCTGATCCAGAAAGTGTTATACAAAGAGATAACCTTGGATTCCCTGATTTACATCCTTAAATGTACACCTAAGGGAATGGGTAAATATACTCTTCCAATTTGCTGCATTTGTTAATGGCTGCCAGATGCCTGATTGCTCTCTATTGGAGGAAAATTGTTTCGCCTTCTTATCAAGGCTTGCTTGGTAGAATTCCTAATATACGGAGGATGGAATACCTGACACGTACCCTTAATGTGAAACTGGACTTATTCGAGACAGTATGGGCACTCTGGGACCATTTCTGGGCTCAAAATATAGGTTGATTATTTTTTCTATAACTTCGCTATTACTTTTTTCCCCTGTGTGTGCTTTTGTCTTTGATTTTTTGCTTTTTTCTTATCTATTGTTAGTTTCTGGTTTAGATTCAACTAGTAATTGGAGGCTAATATTAATATGTTCTTATATGTGCAAAATATGAATCTGATGTAGTGTTCGGGGCCCATCAGAAGACCCTTGTAGTAATTAATCAAGCTTCATTATTTGGATTATTATTACTTCTTTATGCTGTGCTAAAATTTATCAGTATGTTCTGGTTTATCCTGTTTGCAATTTAAGGCCGCTTTACATGCTACAATAAATCTTACGATGTGTCGGCGGGGTCACGTCGTAAGTGACGCACATCTGGCATCGTAAGTATAATTATAGCGTGTAAAACCTCTGTGCAATTGCGATTGAATGAAAATCCGTTCATCGCATGCACGTCGTTCATTCCTCAAAGATTGAACGTGCGGTTGTGCAATGTTCCCGAGGCAGCACACCTCTCAGGGTGTGACACCCCGGGAACATTGAACGACAGCTTACCTCCGTCCGCGGCTCCCGCCGACAATGCGGAAGGAAGGAGGTGGGAGAGATGTTTACGTCCCGCTCATCTCCGCCCCTCCGCTTCTATTTGCCGGCTGCCGCGTGACGTCGATGTGACGCCGAACGTCCCTCCCACTCCAGGAAGTGGACGTTCGCCGCCAACATCGAGGTCGTATGGAAGGGTAATTACGTGTGACGGGGGTTAATCGTTTGTGCGGCACGTTCAACAAATTGAACATGCCACACATACGATGGGGGCGTTGCAAATCGCATACGATATCGTATGCGAAATTGCAACATGTAAAGCAGGTTTTACTTATAAACTTTAATAAAAATTATAGTTTAAGAAATAGAAATCTGTGGAGCCAAATGATGCGCTCCTGGGTTAACGTCTCCCACACCTGTTCTTCCAAGTCCTCCATACCCTGGCTCTGATGCACGTTTCGTTGGATAACGGCTGTTGCCGCCTCTGCCCCTCTTTTAAACCAGACTACAAAACACGGCCATGGCGCTTGGTGCAGCCCCTTGATTTTCCCAAATTTTTATTAACCCTTAAAGACTCCCTTGCAGTCCTAGGCTCTATTTAGTAAGTGACTGTTAAAGAAAGAAAAAAAATATGGCTTGAATCATGTAAGTACCGTATACTGTATAGTTTTATTTTGTATGTAATGGCATGTGGCCATTTCATAAACAAAATTAAAGAAGCTAGTCATCTCTATTAAAGTGCACCAATCACCAGGATTTTCGTATATAAGCTAAATATACTGGCACTATCAGACAGATTCTTTACATACCTGTGGTGGTCAGCTCGGATGTTTAGGTTTTGAAATTCAAAAAAGTAAAGTTTATAAAATGAGCTGCTTGTTGAGTGACAGCAGCAAAAGAGCAGATAATATATTCATAGCTATCCCCTCCCCTGTTAGCATAAGTATTATACAAAGGATTCACTTTGTCTCTTGCAGGACCTGTGTGAGGTCATACCCACCCAAGAGACTATGAGATCTTACAGTTTTCAAATGTGCGCTGCAGGACAATTTACACAGGATAAAAAATGCACGTTGGTCATAAATAAATCCATCCACTTTGCTAGATCTGTAAGATGTTGCATATTTTTCCTCAGTGAAAATACACAGCATCAAAACCTCACAAAAAAATAATAATGGGAACTTAACTCCTTCACTCCCCAGCCTTTTTTCATCTTCATGATCAGGTCATTTTTTTTCAATTTTGATCAGTGGCACTTTATGATGTACCGTATTTTTCGGACTATAAGACGCACTTTTTCCCCCCCAAATGTTGGGGGAAAGTGGGGGTTGCGCCTTAAAGTCTGAATGTAGGGCTGCGGGGAATGAGGGTGCTACGGTAGAGCAGGTCATCGGTGGCACGAGCAGGCTGTAGCAGCCTGCCGTGATCACGTGGACCCACTCATTTAATATGCACGCCCATCATCCCGCCTATCATCTCTCAGCGCTGAAGCCAGTGCTGACAGGTGGGCGGGGTGATGGGCAGGGAATGCGCACATATTAAACAGCCTGCCCGCATGATCACCCCTGGCAACTACAGCCTGGAGTGATCATGTGCGGCTGTATTCACTGCCCCCCGCGCATCATCATCAGCGCGGGGTGTAGCGAATCAGTATAACTCACCGTTCCCTGTAGCATCGCGATGTCCTCCTGTCTGTGCCGACGGCGGCTGTGTGGAGGCTAGCGGTGCTCACAGCGATGACGTCATCGCTGTGCGCACGTGTCCACACGCAGCTGTCACCGGCACAGACAGGAGGACATCCCGATGCTGCAGGGATCGTGGCCAGCTCCACACTCCAGCGCTGCTGCTGACACAGACAGGAGGAAGAGCGATGCTGCAGGGAGTGAGGTAAGGTGAGTATGAATGTTTATTTTTTTTATGTGCCACAGGATGCGGGCCGTATACCAGGATGGGGGTGTATAGCAGGATGGGGGTGTATAGCAGGAGGAGGCCATATAGCAGGATGGAGGTATATTATGAGCAGGATGGGAGTATATGAGCAGGATGGGGGTATATGAGGAGGATAGGGGTATATGAGCAGGAGGGGGGTATATTATGAGCAGGATGGGGGTATATTATGAGCAGGATGGGAGTATATGAGCAGGATGGGAGTATATGAGCAGGATGGGAGTATATGAGCAGGATGGGGGTATATGAGCAGGATGGGGGTATATGAGCAGGATGGGGGTATATAGCAGGATGGACGTATATAGTAGGATGGGGCCATATGCCAGGATGGATTATATTGCAGGATGGCGTGTGGATCACTAAGTATGGCTCTATAAGTGTGCAGAAAATGAATTAGGCCACAAATCTAGATTATGCACTTATTCATTCATTCATTCATCATCATCTCTACTCTCTATCATCTAATTATCGTGTCAGCTCTCTTCACAGGTATGTCTGCCAACTACTCATCTTTTCCATGAATTGCCTGTCTTTGTGTACCCTGCTTTCTGTGCAATTGGTATGTCTGTAACTGACCACTCCATGAACCCCCATTCTCACTTTTCTTTATGACCCCCTGTTATCTCTGCCTATGCTATCTAACAGCTGGGTTCAGCTTTGATTTAAGTAATTAAGAAAAGCACCAGCCCCTCCCTTCTGTGATCCACCTCAATGCCTTTCCAACCCTATATATCTGTAGCACACTGTCGGCCTAGACACTGTCGGCGTGTGGATCTATAAGTGTGCAGAAAATGAATTAGGCCAGAATTGGGCCAGAAGGGACCAGAAGGTAACTGGATACATAGACTCTGTAAACAATGTTTGTGTGT
Source organism: Anomaloglossus baeobatrachus (assembly GCF_048569485.1). Lineage (NCBI taxonomy): Eukaryota > Metazoa > Chordata > Amphibia > Anura > Aromobatidae > Anomaloglossus > Anomaloglossus baeobatrachus. The sequence goes on from NC_134354.1 coordinate 686,168,055, forward strand.
GTTTTTACTTTCACTCCTATAATACTTCACTTTCTACTTTCCCATCTAATCCCTACACCCGGTAGTGAACTATTCATCTCTCCCTCCATGCTCCCCACCTATCTCACCCTCTCCTCAGATCTGTTCCTCCACTTTACACCCAGTGTCTCCAGACACACACGGCCACCTCATGGCCTCTCCTTCTCCCACCTTCTAACACTCTCTCTGCTTCTCCTCACTGCTGGGGATATCTCTCCAAATCCCGATCCTCTGCACCAGATCCCCATTGTCACATCTAACTGCCATCCACACTCTAACACTAATTTCCGCAACCCTTCTAACCTTATACATATTCACCCAGCCCCCGCTCCCCCAGTCCCACTAACAGGAGTTCTATGGAACGCTCGCTCTGTCTGCAATAAACTTTCCTACATCCATGATCTTTTCATCACTAATAAACTTTCCTTCCTCGCCATCACAGAAACCTGGCTTACCCCCTCTGACACTACTTCTCCAGCTGCAATTTGTTATGGTGGTCTCCAACTCTCTCACACCCCCCGCCCCAGTAACAAGCATAGTGGAGGAGTTGGTTTGCTCCTGTCCGACCAATGCTCCTTTACACCAATTCCACTACCACCCTCGGTTACTCTGCCCTCTTTTGAGGTGCACTCCGTACGACTCTACTCCCCTTCCAACCTCCAACTGGCTTTCATTTATCGCCCCCAGGGCCAGCCACTGCCTTTTTTTGACCATTTCACCACCTGGCTACTACATTTCCTTTCCACCGACATCCCCACCATCATCATGGGTGACTTTAACATCCCCGTTAACACTTCTCACTCATCTGTCTCTAAACTTCTAACACTCGCTTCCTCCTTCGGCCTCACTCAATGGTCCTCTGTAGCTACTCACAAAGATAGCCACACGCTGGACCTCATCTTCACTCGCCTCTGTTCCTAATCTAACCTCTCCAACTCGCCTCTCCCCCTATCTGACCACAACCTACTCATATTATCTTCCCTCTCTTCTCCAAGTACACAACACCCCCTCCACAAACTTTCACACCCCCGCAGAAATCTCAATCACCTTGACTTACACTCACTTTCTCAGTCCCTTCTCCCTCTCGCAGACATTGCTTCTTCACACGATGCAGATGCTGCTGCCACTTTATACAACACCATCATCTCTGCAGCTCTCGAATCAGCTGCCCCCTCACACACACCAAAACCCGCACAATCAACAGGTAACCCTGGAACACGAGTCAGACAAAAAATTTGAGACAGGCTTCCAGAATTGCTGAGCGCAGATGGAAGAGGTCTCACTCCACTGAGCACTTCGTTACATACAAACAAGCTCTCTCTCTCTGCAAAACAAACCTACTTCTCATCCCTCATATCCTCTCTATCTCACAACCCTAAACAGCTATTCAACACTTTCAACTCTCTCCTCCGTCCCCCGGCACCACCTCCGTCTCCTCTCATCTCAGCTGAAGACTTTGCCTCTTTCTTCAAGTAGAAGATTGACAACATCAGAGCAAGCTTTGGCCCACAATCACCACAGCCACTCCTCACAACTACTCAGCCTTCTTCCCCCAAATCCAGCTTCTCCCCATGACAGAAGACCATCTTTCCACTCTACTCACAAGATCACATCTTACAACCTGCCTGCTTGATCCACTCCCATCCCACCTCATCCCCAATCTCAACACAGTCTTCATCCCAACCCTAACCCATCTCTTCAACCTATCACTAACAACTGGTGTATTCCCTTCATGCTTTAAACATGCCTCAATCACACCCATCCTCAAAAAGCCCTCCCTTGACCCTTCCTCTGTGTCAAACCTACGCCCCATATCACTTCTCCCCTATGCCTCAAAACTACTGGAACAGCATGTCCATCTTGAACTGTCCTCACACCTCTCTTCCTGCTCTCTCTTTGACCGGTTACAATCTGGCTTCGGACCCCATCATTCCACTGAAACTGCCCTGACCAAAGTCACTAACAAACTACTCACCGCAAAAGCCAAGCGACACTACTCTGTCCTCATCCTCCTGGACCTGTCCTCTGCCTTTGAGACAGTGGACCACTCCCTTCTACAACAAACTCTCTCATCTCTGGGCATCACAGACTTGGCGCTATCTTGGATCTCCTCATACTTAACCAACCAAACTTTTAGTGTCTCCCACTCTCACACCACTTCCTTATCTTGCCCCCTATCTGTCGGTGTCCCCTAAGGTTTAGTTCTTGGACCCCTGCTGTTCTCCATTTACACCTTCGGCTTTGGGCAGCTCATAGAGTCCCATGGCTTTCAGTATCATCTCTACGCTGATGATACACAGATCTACATCTCTGGACCTGACATCACCTCCCTACTAACCAGAATCCCAAAATGTCTGTCTGCTATTTCATCCTTTTTCTCTGCTCGATCCCTAAACCTGAACATGGACAAAACAGAATTCATTGTCTTTCCTCCTCCTCCTCCTCACTCAACCCTCCCACCTGACATATCTATCAATGTCAATGGCTGCTCACTTTCCCAAGTGCCACGTGCTCGCTGCCTGGGAGTAATCCTAGACTCTGATCTCTCTTTCAAACCACACATCCAAGCCCACTTCACCTCCTGCCGCCTCCAACTCAAAAATATTTCCCGGATCCGTACATTCCTTCCCCAAGAAGTTGCAAAACCCTAGTACATGCCCTTATTATCTCCCACCTGGATTATTATCACTAGTGTTGAGCGAGTATGCTTGTCACTACTCGGTACTCGCACGAGTATCACTGTACTCGGGCTACTCGGCGGGGACCGAGTAATCTCGCAATACTCGTGCTGTACTCGTGGTCTTCAACCCAGCATGTTGGCGCTCTTTTGAGAGCCAGCCCTCATGCAGGGATTGGCTGGCAGACCACTGCAATGCCACAGCCCTGTTAGTTGTGGAATTGCAGTGATTGGCTGGCCTGCACAGCGTGACCGAGCCTTTATACCGGCGGGCGCGCTGTGCTCTGCACACAGCCATCCAGACAGTCAGTGCAGGGAGAGTGTTGCTGCTTCAGGGAAAGGTTTGCGGCCCTTTATAGTTATTTCCGTAGCAGGGCTGCAAACAGTGTGATCAGAAGTCCTTCTCAGGACTATTGTAGTTGTATACAGGCAGGCAGGGTATAGCCAGGTCGGAGTACAGGAGCAGAGTCCTTCTCAGGACTATTGTTGCTGTATACAGGCAGGGCAGGCAGGGTCTAGCCAGGTCGGAATACAGGCTAGTGACCAGAAGAGTCCTTCTCAGGACTATTGTAGCTGTATACAGGCAGGCAGGCAGGGTATATAGCCATTCCTAGTGGTGACCGTATACCAGCCTTCATCACCATATCTGGGGCTGGTGTACACAGTCTAAAACAGTCCTGATAGTGTCAGACTTCTCAGTAATTGTCGCTCCTAAAAACCTGTTAGGTTCTTAGTGCGTCCGTGCTTGCATTTAAAAACCGCACGTGTGTGCCTGTCGGTGGCAGCGTACAGGTACACTTGTGTGCGTTTTGCACAAACTAGTATATAACGCACAAGTCTAGTGAATAATACACGTCAGTCAGCAGTGTCTGATAGTGTCAAACTTCTCAGTAATTGTCGCTCCTAAAAACCTGTTAGGTCCTTAGTGCGTCCGTGCTTGCATTTAAAAACCGCACGTGTGTGCCTGTCGGTGGCAGCGTACAGGTGCACTTGTGTGCGTTTTGCACAAACTTGGATATAACGCACAAGTCTAGTGAATACACGTCAGCACAGCATTGCAAAAATGCGCAAGGGCGTTGGCAACGAACAAGGAAGTGGACGTGATGGTGGTGCAGGCAGAGGCCGAGGTCATGGGCAAGCTCTAATTTCGCCACAACAAAGGGCCACATCTACTCGCTCGCACGTCCTGTCCCAAATTCTTGGGGACCGCAGCAGTACACCGCTCTTGAACCAAGACCAGTGTCAACAGGTTGTTAGTTGGATAGCAGATAATGCTTCCAGTCAGATTGGCACCACCACAAACACTCTGTCTTCCACACGGTCAAGTGTCAGTAGCCGTGATACTGCACCGCACATTTCAGAACCTGATCCTCCTTCCTACCACAAGGCTGAGTACACGTCCACGGATATTACTGATCCCACACTTGGACACTCAGAAGAGCTGTTCACGTTTCCATTCGCACATTCTGGCCTCTCGCCAGCTCCTGTTGAAGTGGGTCATGAGGAGATCGTATGTACAGATGCCCAAATATTTGAGCAGCCACGTTCTCACGAAGTTGGCAATGTGTCTCAACAAGGGGTGGACGATGATGAGACACAATTGTCAGGAAGTCAGGAGGAGGAGCAGGGTGCGGAAGAGGAAGACGACGTGGTGGATGATCCAGTAACTGACCCAACCTGGCAGGAGGATATGCAGAGCGAGGACAGCAGTGCACAGGGGGAGGGAGGCGTAGCATCACAACAGGCAGTAAGAAGCAGGGTGGTGGCCCCAGGCAAAAGTCAGGCAACCGTTCCCCGGAACAACAACACGACACAAGATGCCTGTACAAATGTTAGGTCTTCCCGAGTCTGGCAGTTTTTTAAGTTGGCTCCAGATGATTCTAAAAAGGCCATTTGCAACACCTGCCGTGCCAGCATCAGCAGGGGTACCAAAACTAGCAGCCTGACCACCACCAGCATGATCAGGCACATGTCAGCCAAGCACCCGACTTTGTGGGAGGTACAACAGAGTCGAGGAGCAGTGCTTGCTGATGTCACTGCTACGTCTTCGCTTGTTGTGCATGCGAGCCAATCCCCTGTCCATGCTGCCTGCGAAAAAGCCTCCTCCGGCCCTGCACCTGCAGTTGCCTACGCAGAAAAAACACCATCATCAAGCACGTCCTTGTCCCAGCGTAGCGTTCAGTTATCCATTCAGCAAACCTTTGAACGCAGGCGCAAATACACTGCCAACGCCCCACATGCCACAGTTCTAAATGCTAACATTTCGCGACTGCTTGCGCTGGAAATGTTGCCTTTTAGGCTGGTGGAGACAGAAGCATTCCGCGACCTGATGGCGGCAGCTGTCCCACGTTACTCGGTCCCCAGCCGCCACTATTTCTCCCGGTGTGCCGTCCCCAGATTGCATAACCACGTGTAACAAAACATCACACGTGCCCTGAACAACGCTGTTTAAGCCAAAGTCCACCTAACCACAGACACGTGGACAAGTGCTTGTGGGCAAGGCCGCTACATCTCGTTGACGGCACACTGGGTTAATATTGTGGAAGCTGGGACCCAGTCTGAGCGAGGGACGGAACACGTCCTTCCCACACCAAGGTTTGTAGGCCCTACCTCAGTCAGGGTTTCACCCACACTCTACAGCTCCGGAATGTCATGCTCCTCAGCCTCATCCTCCTCCTGCGCATCCTCATCCACTTTACCCTCCACACCAGTCCCAAGCTGGAAGCACTGCAGCACTGCCTTGGAGAAGCGGCAACAGGCTGTGCTGAAGCAAATCTGCATAGGTGACAAACCCCACAATGCAGAAGAGGTGTGGACAGCTCTGAAACAGCAGGCAGATCACTGGCTCACACCTCTGAACCTAAAGCCAGGAAAGATCGTGTGTGACAATGGGCGGAACCTGGTGGCGGCTTTGAGGCGAGGCCAGCTGACACATGTTCCATGCGTGGCCCACGTGCTCAACCTCGTGGTTCAGCGGTTTCTAAAGTCATACCCAGAGCTGTCTGATCTCCTGGTAAAAGTTCGCCGCCTGTCTGCACATTTTCGAAAGTCACCTACTGCTTCAGCCGGCCTTGCCGGCTTTCAGCGCCATTTGCATCTTCCGGCTCACAGACTGGTGTGTGATGTCCCCACGCGTTGGAATTCAACTCTGCACATATTGGTCAGGATATGTGAGCAGAAGAGGGCAGTTGTTGAGTACCTGCATCACCTAAGCCGTCGGGAAATGGGTCAAACTCCACACATAACACCTGAGGAGTGGAGATGGATGTCCGACCTATGTACCATCCTCCAAAACTTTGAGGACTCCACCAAGACGGTGAGTGGGGATGACGCCATTATTAGTGTCACCATACCGCTTCTCTGCCTTCTAAAACGGTCTCTGCTCAAAAACAAACATGATGCATTGCAGGCGGAGCGCGATGAGTTGGAGCAAGAAACAGTAGTGGGTGTGGGTGATAACACACAGCCGAGCCTCGTCTCATCACAACGTGCAGTGGAGGACTATGACGAGGAGGAGGATGAAGACATGGAGCAACTCTCCGGCCAAATTGAGGATATGACATGCACACCAGTCATATCCTCGGTTCAGCGTGGCTGGCCAGAGGACAGGGTAGATGAGGAGGAGGAGGAGGACAGCATGTTCAGTCATCGTGTTGGTCAGGATACTGAAGTACTGGCTGTTAAAGGTCCAGTCACACTAAGCAACTTACCAGTGATCCCAACAACGATAGGGATCGCTGGTAAGTTGCTAGGAGGTTGCTCGTGAGATGTCACACTGCGACGCTCCAGCGATCCCACCAGCAACCTGACCTGGCAGGGATCGCTGGAGCGTCGCTACACGAGTTGCTGGTGAGCTCACCAGCAACCAGTGACCAGCCCCCAGCGCCGCGTGGAAGATGCTGCGCTTGGTAACTAAGGTAAATATCGGGTAACCAACCCGATATTTACCTTGGTTACCAGCGCACGGAGCTACACGTGCAGGGAGCAAGGAGCAGCGCACACTGAGCGCTGGCTCCCTGCTCTCCTAGTTACAGCACACATCGGGTTAATTACCCGATGTGTACTGCAGCTACATGTGCAGAGAGCAGGAAGCAGCGCACACTGCTTAGCGCTGGCTCCCTGCTCTCCTAACTACAGCACACATCGGGTTAATTACCCGATGTGTGCTGCAGCTACATGTGCACAGAGCAGGAGCCGGCACTGACAGTGAGAGCGGCTGAGGCTGGTAGCAAAGGTACAGTTAGGTCCAGAAATATTTGGACAGTGACACAAGTTTTGTTATTTTAGCTGTTTACAAAAACATGTTCAGAAATACAATTATATATATAACATGGGCTGAAAGTGCACACTCCCAGCTGCAATATGAGAGTTTTCACATCCAAATCGGAGAAAGGGTTTAGGAATCATAGCTCTGTAATGCATAGCCTCCTCTTTTTCAAGGGACCAAAAGTAATTGAACAAGGGACTCTAAGGGCTGCAATTAACTCTGAAGGCGTCTCCCTCGTTAACCTGTAATCAATGAAGTAGTTAAAAGGTCTGGGGTTGATTACAGGTGTGTGGTTTTGCATTTGGAAGCTGTTGCTGTGACCAGACAACATGCGGTCTAAGGAACTCTCAATTGAGGTGAAGCAGAACATCCTGAGGCTGAAAAAAAAGAAAAAATCCATTAGAGACATAGCAGACATGCTTGGAGTAGCAAAATCAACAGTCGGGTACATTCTGAGAAAAAAGGAATTGACTGGTGAGCTTGGGAACTCAAAAAGGCCTGGGCGTCCACGGATGACAACAGTAGTGGATGATCGCCGCATACTTTCTTTGGTGAAGAAGAACCCATTCACAACATCAACTGAAGTCCAGAACGCTCTCAGTGAAGTAGGTGTATCTGTCTCTAAGTCAACAGTAAAGAGAAGACTCCATGAAAGTAAATACAAAGGGTTCACATCTAGATGCAAACCATTCATCAATTCCAAAAATAGACAGGCCAGAGTTAAATTTGCTGAAAAACACCTCATGAAGCCAGCTCAGTTCTGGAAAAGTATTCTATGGACAGATGAGACAAAGATCAACCTGTACCAGAATGATGGGAAGAAAAAAGTTTGGAGAAGAAAGGGAACGGCACATGATCCAAGGCACACCACATCCTCTGTAAAACATGGTGGAGGCAACGTGATGGCATGGGCATGCATGGCTTTCAATGGCACTGGGTCACTTGTGTTTATTGATGACATAACAGCAGACAAGAGTAGCCGGATGAATTCTGAAGTGTACCGGGATATACTTTCAGCCCAGATTCAGCCAAATGCCGCAAAGTTGATCGGACGGCGCTTCATAGTACAGATGGACAATGACCCCAAGCATACAGCCAAAGCTACCCAGGAGTTCATGAGTGCAAAAAAGTGGAACATTCTGCAATGGCCAAGTCAATCACCAGATCTTAACCCAATTGAGCATGCATTTCACTTGCTCAAATCCAGACTTAAGACGGAAAGACCCACAAACAAGCAAGACCTGAAGGCTGCGGCTGTAAAGGCCTGGCAAAGCATTAAGAAGGAGGAAACCCAGCGTTTGGTGATGTCCATGGGTTCCAGACTTAAGGCAGTGATTGCCTCCAAAGGATTCGCAACAAAATATTGAAAATAAAAATATTTTGTTTGGGTTTGGTTTATTTGTCCAATTACTTTTGACCTCCTAAAATGTGGAGTGTTTGTAAAGAAATGTGTACAATTCCTACAATTTCTATCAGATATTTTTGTTCAAACCTTCAAATTAAACGTTACAATCTGCACTTGAATTCTGTTGTAGAGGTTTCATTTCAAATCCAATGTGGTGGCATGCAGAGCCCAACTCGCGAAAATTGTGTCACTGTCCAAATATTTCTGGACCTAACTGTAAATATCGGGTAACCAAGGACAGGGCTTCTTGGTTACCCGATGTTTACTGTGGTTACCAGCCTCCGCAGAAGCCGGCTCCTACTGCCTGCACATTTAGTTGTTGCTGTTTCGCTGTCACACACAGCGATCTGCGCTTCACAGCGGGACAGCAACAACTAAAAAATGGCCCAGGACATTCAGCAACAACCAACGACCTCACAGCAGGGGCCAGGTTGTTGCTGGATGTCACACACAGCAACAGCGCTAGCAACGTCACAAAAGTTGTTCGTTAGCAGCGATGTTGCTAGCGATGTTGCTTAGTGTGACGGGGCCTTAAGAGTCTGGCGCACATGGCTGACTTTATGGTAAGCTGCCTGTCTCGTGACCCTCGCGTTAAGAACATCTTGGCTGACAATCATTACTGGTTGGTAACACTGTTAGACCCACGCTACAAGGAGAACTTTATGTCTCTTATTCCCGAGGCGTAGAGGTCAGCCAAAATGCAGCAGTTCCGGAAGACCATAGTCACGGAAGTAGGCAAAGCATTCCCCTCACAAAACGCTAGCGGCATAGGTCAGGAATCAGTGGACAACCAAGGCATACAGCCGAGAGGGGCACAAGTCCAATCCGCCAGAGGTAGGGGAACAGTCTTTAAGATGTGGGACAGTTTTCTCAGACCCTCACGTACCACAGCCCCTGAGGTGCAGGGTAGTGCCACAAGAAATCCTAACTTTGCCCAGATGCTCAAGGAGTACATTGCAGATCGAACAAGTGTACTCCGACATTCCTCTGTGCCTTACAATTATTGGGTATCCAAGCTGGACACGTGGCATGAATTGGCTCTCTACGCCTTGGAAGTCCTGGCCTGCCCTGCCGCTAGCGTTTTGTCAGAGCGTGTTTTTAGTGCCGCAGGTGGAATCATTACAGATAAACGCACCCGCCTGTCAACTGAAAATGCTGACAGGCTGACTCTGATCAAGATGAACAAGGGTTGGATTGGGCCAGACTTCACCACACCACCAGCAAATGAGAGCGGAATTTAAAGTTTGTAACGGGAATTTGCCATGTACCTCCACTCACCCATGGGTACACACTTCTGGACTTTGGATAATCGCTGGACTGCTCCTCCTTCTCCTCATGCGCCACCATGAAGACCGTTACAATAGTTAGGCCGTTGTTTCAGGTATACCCCCAGTGGTAAATTTTTTTCACCCATCCTTTCAGAATGGACATTACAACGACAGGAGACCCGCTCCTTTGCAATGGGAACAATGTTTTGAGGCCCTCATGCACATCTCTATCCAGGGACAATGTGGAGCCTCCCAATTTTTGGCTGCCCTGCCAAAGGGCTATACTACAATAGACCCACTTCCTTACAATGGGCACTTCTGGTTTACAGGCCGTCATGCACGTCTCTATCCAGGGACAATGTGGAGCCTCCCAATTTTTGGCTGTCCTGCCAAAGGGCTATACTACAATAGACCCACTTCCTTACAATGGGCACTTCAGGTTTACAGGCCCTCATGCACGTCTCTATCCAGGGACAATGTGGAGCCTCACAATTTTTGGCTGTCCTGCCAAAGGGCTATACTACAATAGACCCACTTCCTTACAATGGGCACTTCTGGTTTACAGGCCATCATGCACGTCTCTATCCAGGGACAATGTGGAGCCTCCCAATTTTTGCTGCCCTGCCAAAGGGCTATACTACAAAAGACCCACTTCCTTACAATGGGCACTTCTGGTTTACAGGCCATCATGCACGTCTCTATCCAGGGACAATGTGGAGCCTCCCAATTTTTGGCTGCCCTGCCTAAGGGCTATACTACAATAGACCCACTTCCTTACAATGGGCACTTCAGGTTTACAGGCCCTCATGCACGTCTCTATCCAGGGACAATGTGGAGTCTCCCAATTTTTGGCTGCCCTGCCTAAGGGCTATACTACAATAGACCCACTTCCTTACAATGGGCACTTCAGGTTTACAGGCCCTCATGCACGTCTCTATCCAGGGACAATGTGGAGCCTCACAATTTTTGGCTGTCCTGCCAAAGGGCTATACTACAATAGACCCACTTCCTTACAATGGGCACTTCTGGTTTACAGGCCATCATGCACGTCTCTATCCAGGGACAATGTGGAGCCTCCCAATTTTTGCTGCCCTGCCAAAGGGCTATACTACAAAGACCCACTTCCTTACAATGGGCACTTCTGGTTTACAGGCCATCATGCACGTCTCTATCCAGGGACAATGTGGAGCCTCCCAATTTTTGGCTGCCCTGCCTAAGGGCTATACTACAATAGACCCACTTCCTTACAATGGGCACTTCAGGTTTACAGGCCCTCATGCACGTCTCTATCCAGGGACAATGTGGAGTCTCCCAATTTTTGGCTGCCCTGCCTAAGGGCTATACTACAATAGACCCACTTCCTTACAATGGGTACTTCAGGTTTACAGGCCCTCATGCACGTCTGTATGCAGGGGCATTGGTGAACCTCACAATTTTGGACTGCCCTGGCAAAGGAAAATACTACAATGACTCACTTCCTCAAAATGGGCACATTAGACTCAAGAGGCCTTCATGTACGTCTCTTCTCAGGGACATCGGAGTGCCACACGATGTTTTCACGTAAAATCTTTCATGTAATCTCCAAAAGTAACATACACCAGCTCTATCTCACTATTGGGTATGTGCCCTTAACATTTCCGCCATGAAAATTCATTTTGGTGTCATTTTTGAAGGTTTTCTGGTGAGTCCATAAAAATGGTGTAAAACGCGGACAAAATTGTTCACAGCTGTGACTTTTGAGTGATAAATGCTTCAAGGGGTCTTCCCCATGCTGTTGCCATGTCATTTGAGCACTCTTCTGAGACTTTTGTGTCATATTTTGGGTTTCTACATGCTGCCGGGGGGTCATTTCATAAAAATACTTGGGTCTCCCATAGGACAACATTGGGCTCGGTGCTCGGGCCGAGTACACGAGTATCTTGGGATGCTCGGCCCGAGCCTCGAGCACCCGAGCTTTTTAGTACTCGCTCATCACTAATTATCACCTCCTACTCTGTGGCCTCCCTTCTAACAGTCTCACACCCCTACAATGTATTCTAAACTATGCTGCCCGGCTCATCCACCTGTCCCCCCGTTACTCCCCGACCTCTCCTCTCTGCCAAACCCTTCACTGGCTTCCCATTGACCAACGACTCCAGTTCAAAACACTAACCATGACATACAAAGCCATCCACAACCTGTCTCCTCCCTACATCTCTGACCTAGTCTCCCGGTACATACCTGCACGTAACCTTCGATCCTCACAAGACCTCCTTCTCTACTCCCCTCTCATTTCCTCTTCCCACCATCGCATCCAAGATTTCTCCCGTGCCTCCCCCATACTCTGGAATGCTCTGCCCCAACACATCAGACTCTCGCCTACCTTGACAAGCTTCAAAAGGAACCTGAAGACCCACCTCTTCCGACAAGCCTACAACCTGCCGTAACCCTCAGTCTGATACAGCGCCGCACAATCAACTCTACCCTAATCTACTGTATCCTCACCTATCCCTTGTAGACTGTGAGCCCTCGCGGGCAGGGACCTCTATCCTCCTGTACCTGTCTGTGTCTTGTATTGTTTATTGTACTTGTCCCTATTATGTACACCCCTTTCACATGTAAAGCGCCATGGAATTGATGGCACTATAATAATGAATAATAATAATAATAATAGGGCCATATGCCAGGATGGGGTATATAGCAGGATGCGGCCATATGCCAGTATATAGCAGGATCTTGCCATATGCCAGGATGACGGTATATAGCAGGATGGGGGCTATATCAGGATGAGGGACATATACTGTACGTATATACAAGGCAGGATAATCATTACCAGGCTGGGGTACCTTAGTAAAGAATTTGGAAACATTACCCCCATAACAGTGTCAGCAGCAGATCCTCACCCCATAAGTGTGTCATGACCATATTTTATGCTTAAAATTTTATTTTCCTTGGTTGCAATATGGATAAATATTAGAGTTGGGAGATGTTGGACTAGGGGCAGAGATAGTTAGTTCTATACATTCCAATATATGCTATTGAAAGGTTAAAATGTAAGATCTTTGATAATGATATGGGTAATATGTACGCTGAGGGGGGAGGGGGAGGGGATGTTGGGGAGGGAAAGTTTATAGTTCTGCTCGTTATTGCTGAAAATATATCACATGTTTTGTATACTTGGTGAGAAATAAAAATTAATCTGATTAAAAAAAAATATATATTTTCCTATTTTCCTCCTCTAAAACCAGGGTGCGTCTTATGTTCCGGTGCGTCTTATAGTCCAAAAATACGGTAATAACTTTAGAACGCTTCAACATCTCCACCTTCCTCTCTGTCTATCACCCTACCCATTCTCTACTCTCTGCAAATGACTTTCGACTAACATCCACACTAATTCAAACCTCCCTCTCCCGAATCCAAGACTTCTTCCGAGCTGCACTAAACCTCTGGAACGCTCTACCCCAAGAAATTAGGACAAATCACAACTTACTCAGCTTCAGACGCTCCCTAAAAATGCATCTTTTTAGGGCGGCCTATCACACTCCCTAGCCAAACTAATTTCACCTGATCCCTCCACAACTTATCAGATAATAACCCCACGTCAAACTCCATGGCATCCAAATGCATCTCAAGGCTCTGGCCAACTGGTCCAGGAAGCCATTATCTATCCCTCATTTTCTTGAGATGGCTGGATTGTCATTGTAAATAAGCACTTGTACCTTGCCCCTCCCCCCATCTCATTGTAGATTGTAAGCTCTCACGAGCAGGGTTGCCTTTTTTCCCTTTAAATATTGTATCTTCTATAACTGTCACTTGCTTGTGTATGATCCTCCTGAATTGTAAAGCGCTGCGGAATATGTTGGCGCTATAGAAATAAAGATTATTATTATCTACTGTTTGGGCGCACAGCAGGGCTCGGAAGGGAAGGAGCGCTATTTGATTTTTTTGAAGGCAAAATTGGCTGGAGTCGTTAGCGGATGTCATGTCATGTTTGCAGAGTCCCTGATGTGCCTAAACATTGGACACCCCCCCTATGTGACCCCATTTTGGAAACTAGAGCCCTCAAGGAATTTCTGTAGATTTTTGATGAGTACCTTGAACCCCCATGTGTTTCACAGAATTTTATAACGTTTAGCCATGAAAATGAAAACTGCATTTTTTACCATAAAAATGTTGCTTTAATATTTCATTTTTAGTGATCGCCGGACACGCAGATACCCAGGATCGGCTGATTCAACCAGGTTATTATTCTGGGATTATTCCCAGAGGCCTATGGGTCCAACTTTTTCCCATCCTTGATATCCGGGATCCCTCATTTGTTCAGAGATGGGAGTGTTCCCTCACACTTTTGGAGCTTCTGATCGGTCTTGATAAAAAAACCTTGGAACAATTAGAGAAAGATATTGAGAGTATCCGACTTAAACTTCAAACTGCTCTTACCACGGAGGAGCTGAGGAATTTTGATAGCTCCTTGGAGGATACCCTGAATAAGTGGGAACTCGACATACAGACCTTAAAAACTAAAAAATTCCACCAGGATCTTGGTGACTATCAAAATAATTCTATATATCGGTGGCAGCCTAAGACCCGTGGTGGTCCCCGTTCTCAATCTGTTTCTACCACATCTTCTGTTTCTGAGGAAGAATGTGGGGTCCGTCTTTTAGACAAATGGTCTGCCCCTGGAGAGGTACGTGGTCCCGAATTTCTACTAAAAGCTCCTGCAGGCAGAAATCAGCCACACAGGTAAAATACAAGGAAAAGGAGAGATACTAAAGGTAATTAATCTATCTAGCCATGTCTTAACTAGAGTTGAGCGCGGTTCGTGGTTCGTGGTTCTCCAGTTCTAGGCTCGAGTGATTTTTGGGCTGTTCGAGATCGAACTAGAACTCGAGCTTTTTGCTAAAAGCTCGATAGTTCTAGATACGTTCGAGAACGGTTCTAGCAGCAAAAAGCAGGGCTTTTTACAGCTACAGTGAGCAGGAGCCATCGCTGGCAGCCTGCCACAAGCTGGTAACCAAGATAAACATCGGGTATCCAAGCAAAGCGCTTTGGTTAGTAACCCGATGTTTATCTTAGTTACGTGCAGGAAGCCCACACTTTCCCGCTCAGCTCGCTCCACCCCCTCCTGCCCGCGGCATGTACACATACATACACATACACAAACACACACACATCCACCCCCCCCCCCCCCCCCCCGCCCGCCCCGCCCGCCCGCCCGCTCGCTCGCTCGCTCGGCTTACCTGCGGTGATGAAGTCCCGCCATCCCGACCTCAGCGCTGTCACTGTCCTCCATGGCCGCCGCTTGTCACATCACCTATCGCTTCCGACCCGAGACTGACACTGGCGGTGACGTCACGGACCTCTCGCGATACTTGATGTGAAGGCGCCGGTCATTGACCTCAGTGACAGGGGCTGTCAGTGTGCTGGAGATCAGCGCAGGTAATGTACCTCACTGACAGCAGCACTTGTCACCCCCCTGCAGTGACCTGGGCTGACCCATTGATGTTAGCTCAGGTCACTGCACTGCTCTCCCAGCCAATGGGGAACATCCTGCTCTTCATTGACTGGGACAGTGTGCATCGTCATGGCAACCCCTTGGATTACACCAGACCTGGATTTGTTTTTCAATCTAATAAATTGGTTAAAGAGGGAATGTTTTGGGGAGTGTTTTTTCAAATAAAAATGTGTTTGTCGTGTATTTTTTTTTTATTACTGACTGGGTTGGTGATGTCGGGTATCTGATAGACGCCTGACCTCACCAACCCCAGGGCTTGATGCCAGGTGACATTACACATCTGGTATTAACCCCAAATATTACCCCGTTTGCCACCGCACCAGGGCGCGGGATGAGCTGGGGCGAAGCACCAGGATTGGCGCATCTAATGGATGCGCCACTTCTGGGGCGGCTGCGGCCTGCTATTTTTAGGCTGGGGAGATTCCAATAACCATGGACCTCCCTAGTCTGAGAATATCAGGCCCCAGCTGTCTGCTTTACCTTGGCTGGTGATCCAATTTTGGGGGACCCCTACGTGTTTTTTTTTTTAATTATTTATTTAATTTAAAATAACAGCGTGGGGTGCCCTCAGTTTTGGATTACCAGCCAAGGTGAGGTTGCCAGCTGTGGTCTGCAGGCTGCAGCCGTCTGCTTTACCCTAGCTGGCTACAAAACTAGGGGGAACCCTATGTCATTTTTTTTTCATTTTTTTGGCTAAATACAAAGCTAAGCACCCCTTAGTGCCACATGAAAGGTACCAAAGGGTGTTCCACTTTTTCTCCATTTTTTTCTCCACTTTCTCTCCACTTTTTCTCCATTTTTTTCTCCACTTATTCTCCACTTTTTCTCCTCTTATTCTCCACTTTTTCTCCACTTTTTCTCCACTTTTTCTCCTCTTATTCTCCACTTTTTCTCCACTTTTTCTCCATTTTTTTCTCCACTTTCTCCACTTTTTCTCCACTTTTTCTCCACTTTTTCTCCACTTTTTCTCCACTTTTTCTCCTCTTATGCTCCACTTTTTCTCCACTTTTTCTCCTCTTAATCTCCACTTTTTCTCCTCTTATGCTCCACTTTTTCTCCACTTTTTCTCCACTTTTTCTCCTCTTATGCTCCACTTTTTCTCCACTTTTTCTCCACTTTTTCTCCTCTTATGCTCCACTTTTTCTCCACTTTTTCTCCACTTTTTTCTCCACTTTTTCTCCTCTTATGCTCCACTTTTTCTCCACTTTTTCTCCACTTTTTCTCCACTTATGCTCCACTTTTTCTCCACTTTTTCTCCACTTTTTTCTCCACTTTTTCTCCTCTTAATCTCCACTTTTTCTCCACTTTTTCTCCACTTTTTCTCCACTTTTTCTCCTCTTATGTTCCACTTATTCTCCACTTTTTCTCCACTTTTTCTCTACTTTTTCTATGGTCGGTCTACCCATTAGCTCTGCCATGCATAGTGTAGCTCTACACCTACTGCACATGTTACTTTATGATTGACATCTCTTTCGTACCAGAGCTGTCTAAGTCTACTCTGACCCCATATTTGTCATTACTATATTGTCCTTGTACTGTATTATGACATTTGTATCATGTGTTTCATTTCTTGCTGTGTTGCAATTTTTTTGCTGCATCCCAATTGTACCTCTACATTGTTCGAGTTTATGTTATTGTTCTCTCACTCTTATGTGATACTGATTATTGTCATTTTTCATGATTACATGCAGATAAGTCCAATCTGACGAAGGCTCAGGCCGAAACGTCATTTGTAACTTGTTTTGGACAAAAACATATATGCTTATGAAAAAAAAATTTTCTTAATACGGACCAATAAAGAGTGTTTTTGCATTACTATCCGTTGTGACTTACTGACTTAGTCAGGGAGATATAGAGTGCCGAGGTTACTCACTAATTTTATCTATTATTACCTCTGAGCACCTATATACCAGTGAGCAGAGCTTCCTCTACAGTAGTTCTCCTGATTAGGCATGCCCTTACCTCATGAGCAGGGCATTGCAGCTTTGGTAGCAACCATTACGACATGGACTCTGCTGCTGTGGACCCGGGGAGAGTGAGTGCAGATTCATTGCACCCACACTCCTCACATGAAGGGTCCGCACTCCTAGAAAATGGGGGATACGTTCCCTGAGTGTCTCCCCCCCATATTCTAGACGGTCCAGAGTCGTCGTGGGACCCCTTTATTTTTTTTCTTACAATAAATTGGTGAAAGAGGAAATGTTTTGGGGATTGTTTTTTCAAATAAATTTCTTTTGTCGATTTTTTGTTTTTGTTAGTACTGACAGTTTATGATGTTGGGTATCTAATAGACGCCATGACATCACAAACTGCTGGGCTTGATCTCAGGTGACTTTACAGCTAGTATCAACCCGATTTATTACCCCGTTTGCCACTGCACCAGGGCACGGGATGAGCTGGGGTGAAGCGCCAGGATTGGCGCATCTAGTGGATGCGCCACGTCTGGGGTGCCTGCGGCCTGCTATTTTTAGGCTGTGAAGGCCCAATAACTATGGACCTTCCCACCCTGAGAATACCAGACCACAGCTGTCCGCTTTACCTTGGCTGGTGATCCAATTTGGGGGGTCCCCTACTTTTATTGTGTAATTATTAATATTTATAAAATAATTATAAAAAAGAGCCTGAGGGGACCTCCACATTGGATCCCCAACCACGGTAAAGCTGCCAGCTGTGGTTTTCAGGCTACAGCCGTCTGCTTTACCCTAGCTGGCTATCAAAAATGGGGGGACCCAACGTAATTTTTTTTTTTTAACTATTTTTTAAATAGAAAAAATTAATGGGCTTCCCTGTATTTTGATTGCCAACCAAGGTAACGGCAGGCAGATGGGGGTGGCAACCCATAGCTGTCTGCTTTATCTGCGCTGAGAATCAAAAATACCACGGAGCGCTACGTCATTTTTTTAAAGATTTATTTTTACAGCACTGTGATGTCCAGCAATCAAAATACAGGGAAGCCCATTTTATTTTTAGTTATTTAAATAAATAATTAAAAAAAATATATGTTAGCTCCCACTGCATTTTTTGTATTGCTAGCTAAGGGTAATCCAAGCAGCTACTGGCTGCTAACCCCCACTGCTTGGTGTTACCTTCACTGGCAATGGAAAATCCAGGGAAGCATTTTTTTTTTTTTTTGCCAAAAAGCTACAAAAAAAGGACGTGAGCTTCGCCATATTTTTGTATGCTAGCCAGGTATAGCAGGCAGGTGCTGGAAGAGTTGGATACAGCGCCAGAAGATGGCGCTTCTATGAAAATGCCATTTTCTGAGGTGGCTGCAGACTGCAATTCGCAGCAGTGGGGCCCAGAAAGCTCAGGCCAACCGGTGGTGCGGATTCCAATCCCAGCTGCCTAGTTGTACCTGGCTGGACACAAAAATGGGGCAAAGCCTACGTCATTTGTTTTCTAATTATTTCATGAAATTCATGAAATAATAAAAAAAGGGCTTCCCTTTATTTTTGGTTCCCAGCCGGGTACAAATAGGCAACTGGGGGTTGGGGGCAGCCGTACCTGCCTGCTGTACCTGGCTAGCATACAAAAATATGGCGAAGCCACATAATTTTTTCAGGGGGCAAAAAACGTCTGCATACAGTCCTGGATGGAGTATGCTGAGCCTTGTAGTTCTGCAGCTGCTGTCTGTCTGTATGGAGAAGAGCAGACAGCAGCTGCAGAACTACAAGGCTCAGCATACTCCATCCAGGACTGTATGCAGAAGTTTTTTGCCCACCAAAAAAATGACGTGGGCTTCGCCATATTTTTGTATGCTAGCCAGGTACAGCTGGCAGCCACGGGCTGCCTCCAACCCCCAGTTGCCTATTTGTACCCGGCTGGGAACCAAAAATATAGGGAAGCCCGTTTTTTTTAATTATTTCACTTATTTCATGAAATAATTAAAAAACAAATGACGTGGGCTTCGCCCTATTTTTGTGTCCAGCCGGGTACAACTAGGCAGCTGGGGATTGGAATCCGCAGCACAGGTTAGCCCGAGGTTTGTGGGCGCCTCTGCTGCGGATTTCAGTCCGCAGCCGTCCCAGAAAATGGCGCTCTCATAGAAGCGCCATCATCTGGCGCTGTATCCAACTCTTCCAACAGCCCTGGAGCCGGGTGGCTTGTTGGGTAATCATGAGTTAATACTGGCTTTGTTTTACCAGCCAGTATTAAGCCAGAGATTCTTAATGTCAGGCACGTTTGACCCGGCCATTAAGAATCTCCAATAAAGGGTTAAAAAAAGACACCACACAGAGAAAAAATACTTTAATAGAAATAAATACACAGACACATTAGAGACTCCATCTTTATTACCCCTGTCAGCCCTCCACGATCCTGCTCTTCTGTCTTCTTTCTTTCTAGTGTAGTAGTAGTGACGATTGTAGTGAGGGGCATCACTTGGGGCTGGGGAACCTCCATCCTAACTACAATGCTCACTACAATCGGGAAGCAGCGTGCAGCCTTCACTCCGTGAGTGATCACTGCTGGCTGCTAGCGGTAACGCTGACAGACGCGTTACCATAGCAACGGTGCTCCCGGAGCCGCGGTTAGCGGTGACGTCACCGCTAACTGCGTTGCTATGGCAACGGTGATCTCCGTTAATGACCGGCTGTGTCAGCCGGTCCCTAACGGAACAGGGAGTCGACCGTGTGCTAGAGCATGTCGCCGGTACACGGCGATACACATATGTGCACCGTGTACCGGAGAGATGCACTCGCAGGTCCTACATGACGTGTCATAGTCATGTGACCAGTCTGTAGCCAATGAGATAATAGCCACGTGACTGGTCACATGGCTATTTTGACGTCACGATAGGTCCTGCTTCTCTGCTGGCAGTGCAGGTCACCGGGAGGATTCAGCGATCATCGGATGGAATAGCGGCAGGAGACAGAGTGCAGAAGGGATCGCGAGGACCGGTAAGTGTTATGGCAATGTTTATTAACTGTTTGTGTACATTTATAATGCATTTTTATGTGTTTGTGATTGCCTCCCATTATAGCCTATACGTTCGAGTTCGGTTCGTCGAACGTTCGACGAACCGAACTCGAACGGGACCCCCGTTCGGCGAACCGGCCTCGAGCCGAACCGGGACCGGTTCGCTCATCTCTAGTCTTAACCCAATCTCAGATTAATGTATTGTCCCGAGGTTTATAATTTGCCCTAGTAGGGAGGTTTGATTTCTTCGATGCTGTAAAAGACCTTGAATTGTTCGCCAGGAAACTTACCTTTAAGAAATATTTCTCTGACGACCCTCCCCCCTTTACATCTGATGTGGAACTACAGGCCCTAAGAGACCTTGAGGCACTGGCCTGTGAGCAGGAGAAAAAAGCCCAGGTACTGCCAATACATCTGCACTGTGCTGTAGTGGGGGAGACCAGAAAGGCGCAATAGGGTTTTACCCGGTTTACAGAGTGAAAGAGGATAAAAACAGTGCACTCACCTGGCCGGGTTGTGCCAGTCACAACCCCTTTATTAGCATGGATGAGCGCTTGGGTGGTTCTGCAGCGGCCCCGTTATAGAGCAGATTTTGAATATGAAGGACTGGAGAAAACGGGTTTATTGCCGCGCTAAAAACCACGAGCATGTATAAGTCAAAATATTCTCTTTATTTAGATCATTCCTACGCGTTTCTGAGGCTCATCTGCCTCCTTCCTCAGGGAAAAAGAATCTTACAGACAGAGAGGATTTATCCTTATAAAGCAGCAAACAGAGAAGAAAAAAAAAAAAAAAAAAAAATTGTGAAAGCAACCAATCATGACATCATCATTACATATGTTCCTGAGCGATGACTCATTGCCTTGTGGAATAAGGCTATGTCATAACATATACAACACAAGTTTCAAATAAAAGGCAATAAACAATAATAAAGGACAAAGAGAAAATGAATAAAAATAAACAAAAAATTCCTATTTGAATATGCGCTTATCTGTGTTTAATTTTTAGAAAAATAGTCTTTAAGTGTATATGAAAAGAGGGAGAAGTTTTTATTTGTGATTTATTTATTTATTTGTTTATTTTATTTTATATAATATATATAAGAAAGGGAAAAGTATTTTATTTAAATATGAAAATATATATGTAAAAGCAATGGACAAAGGGAAAGAGAATTAATTCCCGTATCCAAGACAGATTTAAACCCATAGAATTGTGTCTGTGTTCTCATATGCTATTAAGCTACCAATGCTCCATATAAACAGCTTGGTGTTGAAAGCAACCACAGATAAACACCTGGACAATTAGGGGATTAGAAAAAAAGTGTACGATTATAAAACCCATAAAGTATAGAGAGATTCAGGTTTGTGATATACTATTCAGTATATATGAAAATCAATATATATGAAATAGAATATGTGAGGATTTTAGAAATTTTACAAAATTATTTCATTTGATGAATTATGTATATAATGTATGTTTTTATTGTAATTTTAAGCATATATGTTTTTTAACATTCTAACGTGTTCATAGGTTTATCCGTAATTTATCCTTTTTCTTTTAAAAAAAACCCCAGTTTCTTTATACTTTTTACATGTCATATATATCCATTATATATTATATATATATATATATTTTACTTTTGGGATAATACATTTTTGTCTTACTTTCAGACATCTTTATGATTTCATTTTCTTGCATTATGTTTTTTTTTTTTCGTTATGTTTTGGTATTTCCTTGTATTGTTATATTTCATACACATTCACATATCTTTGTGACACTATCAGGATATCTGTGTCATATATTTTTCTTTTAGAACCTCAGTAATTCTGATTTCACGTATATATATGTGTGTATGCAGGTATGTGTATATATATATGCATGCATTTATATATATGTATATATAGATGTCACTATTCTGCCTCAGAGATCGTTATGTTTAATTCACACCCTCACACACAATATTTTGTATCACAACCTACATCTATATTCACATATTCTTTGTAACCCAATCAGACTTTATTCATATATTTAAATATTTACATATCTTTGTAATCCAATCAGACTTTATTCCCCGACCTCTTATTGTCGGCTAATACCCCGTGCATCTTTCTCTTGCTTTGTTTCTAATATTGTGATTCATGTTTCTCCATGAATCGGCACTTTGCACACTCATCTCCTTTCCTCACAGTTTGACCTCACATCACCTCCTTTGGTGAGGAACTGGTTCCTTATACGCATCGTGATCATGCGCGGTTCATCTCTTTCCCACGGTCTGAACCCACTTCACCTTTCTAGACAGAGAAACTGTCTCTTCATGTATGTGCATTATAATTTTTCGTTCTTCATTCATTTTTTCTTTTCTCTAGTTCTGAAATTGCATGTTCCTCCTTCCATTATGTCATGTCTCATAATGAAATCACTGTGGTTAATATCACTCATTCTTATATACTTATAAATACACCATTAAATAAATATATTTTTTTCTCTCCGTATATCACTAATTAGAATTATACTAAATGCATCTCTTTTAGAATGCAATATAAAAAATCCTCACATATTCTATTTCATATATATTGATTTTCATATATACTGAATAGTATATCACAAACCTGAATCTCTCTATACTTTATGGGTTTTATAATCATACACTTTTTTTCTAATCCCCTAATTGTCCAGGTGTTTATCTGTGGTTGCTTTCAACACCAAGCTGTTTATATGGAGCATTGGTAGCTTAATAGCATATGAGAACACAGACACAATTCTATGGGTTTAAATCTGTCTTGGATACGGGAATTAATTCTCTTTCCCTTTGTCCATTGCTTTTACATATATATTTTCATATTTAAATAAAATACTTTTCCCTTTCTTATATATATTATATAAAATAAAATAAACAAATAAATAAATAAATCACAAATAAAAACTTCTCCCTCTTTTCATATACACTTAAAGACTATTTTTCTAAAAATTAAACACAGATAAGCGCATATTCAAATAGGAATTTTTTGTTTATTTTTATTCATTTTCTCTTTGTCCTTTATTATTGTTTATTGCCTTTTATTTGAAACTTGTGTTGTATATGTTATGACATAGCCTTATTCCACAAGGCAATGAGTCATCGCTCAGGAACATATGTAATGATGATGTCATGATTGGTTGCTTTCACAATTTTTTTTTTTTTTTTTTTTTCTTCTCTGTTTGCTGCTTTATAAGGATAAATCCTCTCTGTCTGTAAGATTCTTTTTCCCTGAGGAAGGAGGCAGATGAGCCTCAGAAACGCGTAGGAATGATCTAAATAAAGAGAATATTTTGACTTATACATGCTCGTGGTTTTTAGCGCGGCAATAAACCCGTTTTCTCCAGTCCTTCATATTCAAAATACATCTGCACTGGCAATCGCAGCATTTCCCGCCTAAATATGGTAGTTCGCAAATCGAGATCTTTGTCCGCCTTGTTAAAGATGAGCTGTCCCATTTTTCCAACAATATTGATCATGACAATTTATCTCACACCCAACGACGTGCCATCCGCTCTCTACAACAAATGCGTTACATTGTTATTAAACCGGCAGACAAGGGCAGGAATGTTGTGCTCTGGCCGGTGCAGATGTATGAGGCTGAAGCCTTTAGACAACTCAATGACAAACTCTGCTATCGACGGCTGACCTGCTGCCCCATGTGTGCCTTTGCCCAGGAATTGAAATCTTTACTTGATGACGGTGTTGAAATTCATGCTATCACCCCAACAATGTATGACTCATTGTTGCCTACTCATCCAGTTATTGCTACTTTCTATCTCCGTCCTAAGATTCACAAAGACCCCCATGCCCCACCTGGTAGACCTATCGTCTCTGGCATTGGGGGTCTTTGTGAACCTATTTGTCGATTTGTTGACTTTTTTCTCCAGCAGTGTGTCCAAACTTTACCATCATTTGTACAGGACACCAATGACGTCTTGAGAAGATTAGATGGGGTGATCTTGGAGGAAGATATGTGGTTAGTGAGCTGCGACATGGAAACTCTTTATACTTCTATACGTCATTCACAGGGCATTGAGGCTGTTAAATTCTTTTTGCATATGACCAAATTTGAACCAGTACTTCAGGAGTTTATTATATTTCTCCTTCGGTTTATTCTCAGCCATAATTTTTTTTGTGTTTAAGGACCGCCCCTTCCTACAGCTCCAGGGAACGGCTATGGGGGCTGCCTGTGCACCCTCATATGCCAATCTATTCCTGGGCCTGTGGGAAAGGGAGGCAGTCCTTGACACTATCGGTCATGAACACATTGTCTCGTGGATGCGTTATATAGATGACGTTGCTTTCATCTGGCAGGGTTCCACGTCTCAGCTGAACACCTTTTTACAACTCCTCAATGACAACGACCGGAATATTCGGCTGACTTGGGGGTACAGTCGGATCTCGATTGATTTCTTGGACATATCAATCCGTAGACAGCCCGACAGCTACCGTAAACAAACCGCAACCAACTCACTCCTTCACTTCTCCTCCTCACACCCTCCACAGTTGAAGCATTCTATTCCCATTGGACAATTCCTCCGTGCACGGAGGATTTGCTCGGATGACACGACATTTCACAATCAAGCTTCCATCTTGTCCAGTTGGTTCAAAGACAGGGGATATTGACCTGTGGACATCAACAGGGGATACCAGCGGGCATGTAGCACCTCTAGACAGACTTTGCTGTCCAGGGATAGAACCCAGAGAACCTCAGGAGATAACACTGTAAGGTTTATTACCTCCTTCAACTGTAAATCACACGAATTTAAAAAGGTCCTGGAGAAACATTGGCCAATCTTGCTTACTGATAGGGATTTAAAAACCACCCTTACACCCTATGCCTCCATCACTTGGCGCAAGTCACGTAATTTAAGGGATATGCTTACTAAGAGCCACTGTATTCCCCCAAGGAGTAAATTTCTATTCGATAGCCTTGGAGACCCTTGGGGTTCTTTTCCATGTGGCTCGTGCTCTGCTTGTGAGTATATTCCCAAGCGATTTGACTTCAGCATCTCCCGTGGAGATAAGCAATTTCGGATAGTACATTTCATCAATTATAGTACGGAGGCCGTTATTTATCATGCTACATGCCCGTGTGGGCTGATCTACATCGGCATGACCACACGCAGCCTGAGAGTCCGGTCACAGGAGCATGTTAGAGACATTCGAAATGCTGCTCAAACCCTTGAACTGGAAAAATTGAAAACCATCCCCAAACACTTCTTTTTTCACCACTCCAGTAATGCTCATGGCCTATGTATACACGGAATCGATCACGTTTATATGGGCATCAGGGGAGGTGACATTAAAAAGAGACACTTACAAAAAGAGACAAGGTGGATGGTCACCTTGGATACGGTCACCCCCATGGGCCTGAACGAGGCTATTAGTTTCAAGTCTTTTCTGTAATATGGTGCGCAAATTTTAATTGGGCCTTCTTGGCCATTTTTGTATGTTTTTTAACCTGATTTTAATTTTTGTGGTTTATAATTTCAGGGATCCTTTTATCTATTGACTTACTGGCCAAATTGATCCGTAGCTGGCTGTGCTTCCTTAGGCCGACTGGACATACACCGGAATGGACCTGTGGAATATGGCCTTTTGAAGATGGCTATAAGAAATCTCTTAATTCATGTTTCATTTTGGGGTGTATACACTGTGTTCCAAATTATTATGCAAAAAATATTTTTTCATATTTTACTAAATTAACTTTATGAATTGCAGTCATTGTTATTTTCCAGTCATCTACTATTCGAGTATAATTGAAATGTTTTTGATCAAACTGTCTATGAAAACAGTATATTTTTAAAAATAATAAACACTCAAAATGCATGTTCCAAATTATTATGCACAGCAGAGTTTTCAACCTTTTTATTTTTATTTTGAAAAACAAAATGGTCAATTGGGAAATTATAAGCATTATCAGCTTATTGCAAAATGAAATCAAACAGTGTTCAAGTCAAAACTTAATTCTAGGTGATGTTACATTTGCACATAGGACCCCTTGTTTGAAAGAAGCTTCTGAACTCTCTCGTCCATTCAATTTGTCAGTTTTTGGATGGTTTGTGCTTCAATTGTTTTGCATGTGGACAGAATAGCCTCCCAGAGCTGTTGCTTAGATGTGAACTGCCTCCCGCCATCATAGACACTCCTTTTGATGATGCTCCAGAGGTTCTCAATGGGGTTGAGGTCAGGGGAAGATGGTGGCCACATCATAAGTTTGTCCTCTTTTATGCCCATAGCAGCCAGAGATGCAGATGTGTTATTTGCAGCATGAGACGGTGCATTATCATGCATGAAAATGATCTTGCTGTGGAATGCACGGTTCTTCCTTCTGAACCATGGCAGGAAGTGCTGTTTTAGAAACTCCACATAGATTATGGAGTTCATCTTTACCCCTTCAGGGATCCTAAAGGGGCCGACACTATTTCTCCCCATGATTCCAGCCCAAAACATTACTTCACCTCCTCCTTGTTGGTGCCTTAGCCGTGTTTTCATGGGGTGTCCATCAACCAGCCATCCTCCACTCCATCCATCTGGACCATCGAGCATTGCACGGCACTCATCGGTGAACAAAACAGTTTGGAAGTCAGTCTTCATGTATTGTTTGGCCCACTGGAGCCGTTTCTGCTTGTGTGCAGTGGATAGAAGTAGTAGACAGGATGGCTTACGCACAGCTGCAAACCTCTGAAGGACCCTGCATCTTGTTGTTCGAGGGAAGTTGGAGGCACCAGCAGCTTCAAAAACTTGTCTGCTGCTATGACAAGGCATTTTAGCAGCTGCTCTTTTAACTTGACTCAATTGCCTGTTGGAAAGAGTCCTCAATTTCTCCTTATCAGCACGCACACGTGTGTGCTGTGAATCAGCTACATACTTCTTTTTTTTTTTAAATCAGATACTTTTTTATTAAAACAGAGTACATACAACAGAATAACAAATCGGCATCCAAATTAAATTTATCACATCTATTACCCCTTTAACTCCCCCTCCCGCCCCCTCCCCCACCCCGGCAGCAACACTTCTCCCCGATACTACATCCCATATAGTACACACTTATAATACCCTTCAACTGTAGTATAGAACCATCCCGTTGTGCAGGAGGAACAACTAGTAACACAAATAAAACAAAACATACACATCAGAGGTCTCAGACGGCTATCCCCGTCCCATACCAGTTTACTGGTCCATCACTCGTCCTATCCGCATTGCAGCCAAGGAGACCAGAGCTTCTCAAACATTTTAACATTCCCCCTTCTTTCATATACTCCCCGTTCCAGCTGAAGAATACACTTCACCCTTTTAATGTACTCTCCCCTGGTCGGGGGGTCTTTTTTAATCCAGGACCTGGCGATTAGCTTTCTTGCCGCATACAGCAGCCTAGCAATGACAATTTTCATAGTATTTTCCACCCCAAGCTCCTCAACATATCCCAATAGGCAGATCACTGGTTCCCTGGGGAGAACACACCCATATGTTCTTCCTATATTGTGGATAACCTTAGTCCAAAAGGAGACCAGTCTCGGACAAGACCACATCATGTGAAAAATACCTGCGTCAGATCCCTGACACCTTGGACACTCCGAATTCCTTTTCAACCCCATTTTAAACATCAGTAAGGGAGACCTATATACCCGGTGAATCACGTATAGGTGAGACAGTCTGGCTGGTTCGCTCATGGAAAGTTTAGGGACATACGCCAGGATACTCTCCCACACCTCCTCCGTTATCGGCCCAACTTCCTCCTCCCATTTAGATTTAGTTTTAATTGGGTATTCTAACAGAAAGGTATGTAGTATATCTTTATACGTGCCAGAAATGATCCCTTTAGTGCTTCCTCCGCCCTTACACACATACTCCAGTACCAGGTCAGTCTGTATGGCCACACTTTGTTTAGCCGCTTGGGCTGCAATCGCATGTTTTAATTGTCTGTAGTGGAGCCAGCCGGACGCCGGTAACTGAAACTCACTCTGTAACTGCGGGAACGATTTCACAATTCCTCTGTCCAATATCTGATGCATGTATATTACACCCTTGCGTCTCCACTCCTCAATATTCCCCATTTTCTGAATCTCCGGGAGATTACTGTTATCCCAGATAGGTGTAAACTTGGTTAACCGGGTCACCCCTCTCACCCTTTTCAGCCTATCCCAGGTCTTATTTATAAGTGCCATTGTAGGAGATGCTCTACCCAGGAGCCCCACCGCACCATCCTCTAGTCCCATTACCAATGGACTTCTACCCACTATGTATTCCAGTACTTCTTTAATGCCCCCATCTTTCTCTCGATCAGACCAACCCCTGAGGTGTTGACATTGCGCCGCTATATAATACAATTCCGGATTTGGGATTGCTAGACCCCCCTCATCCTTCGGCCTTTGTAAAGTCTCTAATCGCACCCTAGGCTGCTTTTTACCCCACACCAGGTCCCTAAACAGCGAGTTTATCCCTTTAAATCTTTTCCTTGAAATACAAACAGGGGCATTGTGCAGTATGTATAGGAGTTTAGGCATTACTACCATCTTTAGTAAATTAACCCTTCCAACAACTGACAAATGTAGCTTGTTCCAGGCATCCACCTTGGTTCTCAATTTTTTAAGGAGCGGCCATAAGTTCACCTGTATGTATTTTTCTACTGGCAGAGATATCTGGATACCTAGATATTTAAATTCGTCCACATTCTTCAATTTGTTAGCCCCAGTATCCTCATTTGTCCAGGCTACTTCCCCATCCACCTTAAAGAGGCTCGATTTAGACCAATTAATGGTCAGTCCCGAAACTTCTTCAAATTTCTCTATTATCTGCATGGCATGATCCAATGAGGCTGATGGATCCCCCAAGAAAAGTAATAAATCGTCAGCATAAAGAGCTATTTTCTCCTCTAAATGCCCATACTTAAATCCATGGATCTCCTTTGTTTTCCTAATGGCCGCCGCCAGAGGCTCTATTGCAATAGCAAATAGGAGCGGCGATAGTGGGCAGCCCTGTCTCGTTCCCCGGTGCAACTCAAACGCTGAGGAGGTCATACCGTTAACTCTAACTTTAGCAGTAGGCCTATTATACAACAGCTGCACCCACTTTACAAACCGTGGGCCAAAACCCATATGCTGCAACACTTTCCACAGATACCCCCACTCAACACTATCGAACGCTTTCTGGGCATCTAACGAAGCGATCACCCTCCGGCCAGGGTTGTCAGGCGGCAACTGTAGATTAAGGTACAATCTCCTGATATTAGCAGCTGTCGACCTATTGGCCATGAACCCTGATTGGTCCATATGGATTAGGTTAGATATAACTCCAGTCAGCCGGTTTGACAACACCTTAGCCAGAAGCTTCACGTCCGCTGTTAATAACGAGATGGGTCTATATGAGTCTGGAAGCCTCGGATTTTTATCCTCCTTAGGAATTACTACTATTATTGCTTCTCTCATAGATTCAGGCAATACACCTTCCCCCTCCGCCACCTCAAAGACTTTCAATAGTTTGGGTAATAGGATTTCTTCTAACTGTTTATAAATTTCAACTGGTAGCCCGTCTGCTCCCGGTGCCTTGTCATTGCTCATGCCATGCAGAGCGCCCTCCAGTTCATCAATAGTAATAGGTGACTCCAGTTTATCTCTATCCACCACAGACAACACAGGAAGCTCACCTCGCTCAAGAAATGACTCCACCTCTTCCACCCTCATCTCTCCGCTAGAAGAATATAGCGTGCGATAGAAATCTTTAAAGACCTCAAGGATCGCCTCAACCTCAGTGACCTGTGTCCCCTCCACCGTGTCCATACCATGCACAAATGAACTACTCCTTTGAGCTGCAGCTATGACCGATAATAGATGACCAACTTTTTCCCCCTCCTCATAAAAATGCAATTTTTGGAATGCCTGCTTCCTTACCCCCTTCTCCAAAAGCATCTTATTAACCTGTTCATGCGCCTGCCTAAGATTTTGCTTCGCGTCCGTAGTAGTACTCCGGATTGCTTCCAGCTCTGCCTTATCTAAGGCCTCCAGCCTATCTTTCTCATCCTGCCTCGTCTGTGTTTTACGTTTACAGATATCCCTGAACAGGAGCCCCCTGAGGTATGCCTTCATCGCATCCCATACCACCAGCGGACCAGTGCTACCCTCGTTGTGGATAAAGAAATCCCCAAGATCCCGTTCTATATTCCCCATATTAATATGACGGATCCATGCTGGATGAAGCTTCCACTCTCCCCTCCTTCCCCCTGTCAGGGTTCCCCGTCGTATGGACACTAGAATTGGGCTATGATCTGAAATCACTCTTGTCAGATATTGCACGTCACTTATCATTGCATCCATCAGATCACTAGCTAGAGCCATGTCAATGCGGGACAGAGTGTTATGTGAAGCCGAATAACAAGAGAAGCAGGATACCCTCCCATTCCTCACTCGCCAGGCATCCACCATTCCAAGTTCCCCAATAAGAGTGCCAAACGAAGTCATACAACTATCCTGAATACCTGGAGGTCTACTACTCCTATCCCAGTACAGGTCTATCACATTATTGAAGTCCCCCACCAGTAAAAAAGGGATTACTCCCCCCTTCTCAGAGAACTCCCTTATCTCCCTTAGTTTGGTGCACTTATATGGAGGTGGTATATATATTGCAGCTATACACATGAGTCTGCCAAATATTTTACACTTGATGGCCACACACTGTCCCTCTTTATCCACATACACTTCTATCTCTTCATATTGCACAGAGTTATGGATCAGCAGTGATACACCCCTTGCATAGTTGGAAAAGGTGGAGTGATAGGCCTTCTGCACCCATCTCCTATTTAAAACATGTGTTGTCTCCTTTGTTAGATGCGTTTCTAGTAGACATATTACTGACGGGTTCTGGTCTTGAACATATTTAATTATTGCCGCTCTCCTAGACCTATCTGATAACCCTCTAATATTCCAACTCAACACCTTAATTCTATCCCCCATTATCCCACCCAGTAAAACCATCAAACCTTGTAGTATCTCCCCATGCTGCCTCTACCCTACCCCTTTCCCCCCTCCCCCCCTGCTCCCCTCCCCTCCTACTCCCCACCACTTCCTGTTTTCGAGTACTCCCGTGAAGCATCGGGTTTTCCAAACCTGGTCCATAATCCCTACTAAATTCCCCCCTACCTCCCTCGCCTTCCCCTCTTAGACACATTTTAAAACTCGTCCCTTTTCCAACAATTCTCCACTCCCCCCCTTTCTATGTATAATCATATTCCACTCCACCAATATAACAGTAAAATGGCGAACAGTAATTAAACTGGAATCTCAAATTGTAAATACCCCCACCGCGCCAAATTAGGCAGTCCCCATGTCCTGCGAAGCTCACATCAAACCCTTCGCATTCCCCCTGCATACTACCTCAATCCCAAAGGGAAGGAGAAAAAAAAAAAAAAAGAAAAAACAAGAAGGGTCCCCTGTAAGCTCCTAAGGATGTTGTAGAGCCTCAGCCGGCCTTCTCCAACACACTGCAGATTCAGACAGTCAGCTCATTCCTTCAAACGGATCCGCTTTTCGTTTGCGTCCAACCACTGCATGGCTTCCTCTGGAGTTGTAAAAAAGTGCACCCGCTCCAACGCCGTCACTCTTAGCTTTGCCGGGAACATCATTGAGTATTGCACCCCCATCTCTCGCAGGCGCCTCTTTACTCCTGTAAAAGTCATACGTAGCTTTTGAACAGAAATGGAGTAGTCCG
Organism: Anomaloglossus baeobatrachus; assembly: GCF_048569485.1. Classification (NCBI taxonomy): domain Eukaryota; kingdom Metazoa; phylum Chordata; class Amphibia; order Anura; family Aromobatidae; genus Anomaloglossus; species Anomaloglossus baeobatrachus. The sequence goes on from NC_134354.1 coordinate 686,199,826, forward strand.
GGTATATGGAAATTCTCTGGCCGTCAATCATAAGATCCTCCATGTCTCTTGCCTTTCGCAGTATAGTGTCCCTGTCTCTGTAGTTGAGGAGCTTGGCTAGCATAGTGCGAGGGCCCCTGCCTGCTGGTTGTGGCTGCATCGGGACTCTGTGTGCACGTTCCACAGCATAGAGCTTGGATAAGACATTAGCACCCATTTTCCCCCTGAGCCATTCTTCTACATATTCAGTGGGGTTTCTTCCTTCCGCTTTCTCAGGGATGCCGACAATTCGGATGTTATTTCTTCTAGAGCGGTTCTCTAAATCATCATTTTTTGCCGTGATTTCAGCTATCTGCTGTGCAAATGTTTTTTCAGACTTTTGTAGTTTTGTAATATGATCCTCTGTTATCCCCACTCTCTCCTCTACAGCCGTTGTTCTCAGGTCTGCTTTCTTGAGGTCTTTCTTAATGTCAGCAACCTCTGCCTGTAATCCCTTAACTTGCTTCGTCAGGGAAGTCAGAGCCTCTTTACAAAAAGACACCACTGCAAAAATGTCCTTTAAAGTGGGGTTTTCTGGAGCCTGGTCTGCACTATGTGCTTCCTCTACTTCTCCTGTCTTATCTTGCTGCTGTTCACCATCCCCCATCTCATCAGAGCTGGCATTGTCTTCTCCCTCCTCACCTCTGTTATCTGTATGCTGATGTGATTTCTCTGAAGTCCGGGCAAATTTCTCCAGCCTTGCCGCGACCTGCATCCTCTCCTGACAGGCTGCATTCACTTTCTCAGCTTCCTGCCTTATCATGGCACCATCCTGAGAGCTGGGGACTTTCCCGCCTCCATTATCTTTTTGCCTGTGACGGACCATGGCACCTCTCTGCATCCACCAGACTCACTCCAGATAAGTCCTCACCACCTTATCTTCCTGACAGCCGGCTGAGGCAGTGATAACAGCGGTATTCAGGGATTTATCAAGGGAGTTTGCAGGAGAGCTCCACAAACACGTCTCTTCACATTGCCGTCCAGGCCACGCCCCAGCTACATACTTCTTGATTGTGCGATGATCACGATGAAGTGTCTTGGCAATGTTGATTGTAGTCATGCCTTGACCTAAATACTCCACAATTTGTTGCTTCTCGTTAGCCGACACATCCTTTTTCTTTCCCATTTTGGCTAAAAATGTAGGCTGCTTAATAATGTGGAACAGCCTTCTTAAGTAGTCTTGCCTTTATTTGGACACACCTTCCAAACTAATGTGCACAGGAATCTGCAATTGCTTTCAGTGATCCCTCAGTGAGCCCTGACACACATCACCATCAATGAGTTTAAATGACACACAAAAAATGTCTAACTTTATCACTCATAATTCATAAACTCTTTTTGCATAATAATTTGGAACACAGTGTATGTTCATGATACACAAAAAGTCTTATGTTTTTGCAGAATGTTTTGACCTTTTTTCTTTTTTCTGCTCTGGCTGTCTTTGCTGGAACTTTAACTGTTTTATATTTTCTGCATTTGGATTTTCACTTTATGATCTGTCTTGGCGACATCCAATTAGCTACCCTTATCAATATGTGCGTCCACTCATCTATATTTGATTTCTTACCTTCAACCAGCACTCCTGGCCTTCCCCTTTCCTTCCGTTCCCTTCCTTCCCCCTTCCCCCCCTTATTTTTCCCCCCTTCAACCCCTTTCTCCCCCGTTCTCCTCCCTCCCATACACCTTATATACTATATATAGGGGTCTTCCAGTTGCCGTATTATTTGATTGTTTTGGCATGCTCTGCATGATTTATGTATAACTCCGTGATGGCTTTATGAGCAATTCCTTATGGTGTGCCAATTTATGATTTTTCCTGTCCCTCTCCTTATGACCTATTCTGTCACATTCATTGTCAATATAAAGTGCCACCTGTGCCCGTTGTGGAGACGAGTGGCATTTCCTGGCCCTTTTGTCCAGCAGCTACGCAGCCCTATGTGAGGGGGATTGGCCTCTCAGTTCTGTCCCTCTGCTCTACCCTGGTCAAAGCCTATTGCTTCCAATACATTTACCTTTTCTCTTCCTGTTGGGAGATTCTGTACGGAGGCCTTTGACGCGACGCGCGCATGCGCTGTCTGCGTCCTTTGTGGTGGGGATTCCCGTGTGTGAACTCCGTGACGTATCTGTCCGGTTGTCTGACACTCCCTCTTAATTATCTTTATTCCACGTCATCATTGCCTAGTGGGCTGCACCCAGGACACAGACGCGACGCAAGCATGCGCCGTCTGCGTCTTCCGTGGTGGGGGTTCCTATGTTTGAACTCCGTGATGCATATGTCCGGGTGTTTGACACTCCCCCTTATTATCTCCACCCCACATCATCATTTGGTGGGCTGTACCCAGGGCACAGAAGCGACGTGTGCATGCGCTGTCTGATCCTTCTGCGGCGGGGGCTCCCGGGCACTTCCGGGACGAATAGTGGGATAACGCACGTCCTCCTCCTGTTCCTCCACGTGGTACCCGGTGGCCCCTGCCCTGGAAAGCAAGGTATCATGACGCGGAGTGCGCCGATTTGCCTTGGATCCCTGTAACCCCCCTTTATAAACCCACATGTTATGCACTATGGCCAGCCTCCTGACGGCATGTGGTTCCTCTTATTTTGATTCACAGCCAACATAAGCGCATGGCTGGGGACTGCAGCTCTTAGCTTTATCTGTGCTGGGTATCATAATATGAGGGGACCCTATGCCAATTCTTTTTCTATTTATTTTTACACCATTATATAGACACACACACACACACACACACACAACGCCTCTGATTGCAAGCAGTCAGACACGCTGTCACACTGTAACTGCAAACAATCACAGACACCAGGACTGCCAGTGGGTGGGGGAAGCAGTGAATATGTATGAAGCTAATGAGCAATCCCAGAAGTAGAATGAGCGGCCTTGGAAGAAGTTACAGCTGCGCTGATGACTCGGTAAGTATAGCACGCCTACTTTATTCTTATTTTCTTTATTTTTCCCTATTTTGTTTTTATTACCCGAGCTACTGAACCTAGATCACAACCCGTAGTTCCCTAAGAATGCCGGAACCGACACTCAGGTACTTTTCAACCCCTTGGGGATCCGGATTTTTACTATTCATTTTCACATTGGTAACAGGAAATAATGCATCATACAATTTGTTGTGCAATTTCTCCTGAGTTTGTCAACACCCCTTATGTGGTCAAAAACTACTTTTGAGACAGAGTACAAAGTGAAAAAGGGAAGGAGCACCTGTCACAATAGGTATGGGGAAGTAGCTTGCATATTGTTACGTCACCGTCGGAGTCTCTCCAGCGACTTCTGCTCCGATCGCTAGGCGACGCCGTGTTCCTGCCGTGGATGGCGCAGGCTCCAATCATCCACTGGGCTGGGTTAGCTTGGGATCTGCAGTACCGCTGGCTGACTGTGGGTGGCATGTGTCTTCCAGCTGAAGTTGCCAGCGTTCAGCTACAGCCAATGGGAAGACACCACACCCTTTTTATTTCCTCTCCTGTCACATGACCACTACTAGAGATAGTTCTGATTTTCCTGGCTCCTGTTACATCCTATTCTGTTTGGTTATTCCTGTGTGCTGACTTCTGCGTGTGTTCTGACTACCCTTCTGCCTGCTGTTTATGTACCTCGCTGCCCGATCCGGATTTGACCTCTGCTACATTTGCTGACTACGTCATTGCCTGCCGATTCGGTCCCTGTTCCGCAATTCCTGGTTTGACCCTGCCTGACTACTACTCTCATCGGACTGCAGCCTTCCACAGGTAGTGATCTCCAGTTCCCTGTGTAATTCCAAATCCCTGTATAGGGGTTAAAGGGTTTCAGGGTTCTGGGGGTCCTGCTTGGTGAGTGGCTTCCCTCTAGCCTCCCCTTTACAGCCCATCTGAGTCTGTGGATTCAGGCAGGCGTTACACATATGGCTACAGGGAAGGGAAGAGAAAACACTGTGCCTAGGGTAGGGGGAGATGATGACACCTGACCAAATTTTTCACTGGCCCCTGGTTATTTTGACCACCCTAGATAGTTTCCGCACCTATGTGCCGAGCAGGATACCTGGCCCTGGCTGAACCTGTGCTGGGCCCTAGGTAGAGAATAGATGGGATGAGCGCTTAGTCAACCCCACTAAGGTCTAAAGAACACACAGAGAGCAAACACAGGGAAAGTATAAGAACAGCAACAAACAACCGTATTAATTCAGAGGTATACAAGTGAACTGCTTGTATCCAAGGCTCGTGTAGGAAAATAATGCTAACACCAGCAAATACAAGGAGGAAATGTGTTTAAGGACACCATGGGAAGTGATGATGATTAAGAACTGACAGGTGAGGATATCCGCAGGGTCCTAAAAATAAAGGGATTAAGCACAAATAGATAAGTTACATAGGATGCCATTTACACCACAGCAGGAAAAACCGAATGTCAGGGAGCAGTTTGTGTAGTCAACCGCTGAGGCCATCTACAGCCGGACACCACAGAACTGTCTGTCAACCTTGACACACTCGTGACACTGCCATATTTGAGTTAAGATTTAGTTGGAATGGTTTGGTAATGCAATGTCACATTAGCAGAGTCCAGAACATAAGTAATCCCCACAAGTGACCCCATTTTACAAACTGCACCTCTCAGTGAATTCATCTATGGATGCAGTGAATATATTGACTCTACAGATGTGTCACAAAATTTTACACTATTAGGCAGTGAAAAAAAAACAATTAAATTTTTACCACCAAAATGTCATGTGGTCCCCAGGAACATGATTTCAGACATCGCTGGAACAGCAACCGCGAAGATAGGTTCCTTTATTTTTCTGGGGCAAACATGGGGAGGTGAGAAGGGATTGCCCAAGTAGTGGACAACGCCTTTAATAAAACTTCAGTTACTCTATAAGTAACTGTTTATTTTTCTAGTGACAAAATTACTGGACGATTCTTCAAATTCCCATATCCTTGGATACAAGAACAATATTTGTTCCACCACTGCCCTGAAATCAGCTTCCAAAATCAGAAATTATTGTACAGAATGCAGACAGAGAAATGCTGCACTATAGATATACAATGCTCTTGTTTTATATAAAAATATAAGGAACCTCAAAGTACTACATCTCCTTTAACGTATTATATCAAGAGAAAATTACAGGAAATTCCAGGCACTTACACTTGAGTGCAGGAGGGGTCAGATATTGAGTCATCTTGCATGACTACATTTTACCAGGAAAGCAAAATCTAATTAACAGAAAGCAGAAATTCCAAATATATTCCACATATGTCCAAGCATAGGCCATCACTAAAACCAAAGGGACATATGTGTGTGAATATGTATGTTTCTATACCAAGAAAACCATTCTAGACCATATTAAAATACTGTTCATGGCCTGTTCCTCCAATAAAAGAAAAAATATGTAACTAAAATATCGTGTTGAGCAACAATCTGCTTTGCATAATGTTCCGGAATATCAGCAATCCTATCAGCTGAAGATCAAATATGCTGCTGATCTAGCTAAAAAAAAGAGTTTTAATTTTTTTATTTGACTTTCACACTTAAAACATATTAATCTTAAAATAGAGGACTTTCTTTAATATTAATAATGAGATAACTGTTTTGATTAACCGCTATGTAAAAAATTAAGTAAGGCAGGTGACATCTCGTAGATAGCTAATTTGGGTTACTCCGTGTATTCTGAACACATCATTAGTTTTGCAGAGCAAAATTATTCAAGATCTACTCAGCGTGCTGGGTCATTTTTGGATGGCAATTGGAGTCATTTCCGAAGATCAAGACTTTCATAGTACAGAGAAAGCACATAAAGTAGAGAGTATACTAATTGATATACCTAAATCCTCGTACACTTTCGGAAATGCCCTAAAGGAATACCGAAGACAACCTAAACTTGCTGAGGGAGCTTAATGGGATAGATACAGTCATGGCTGAAAGTGTTGGCACCCTTGAAATTGTTTCGGAATATGAAGTACAGTATTTCTCCCAGAAAATTGTTGCAATTGCATATTTTGTTATATACTTGTTTATTTTCTGTGTGTGTATTGGAACAACACAAAAAAAAAAAAAGGCAAATTGGACATAATTTCACACAAGACTCCAAAAATGGGGCAGGCAAAATTGTTGGCTCCCTCAACTTTACATTTGGTTCCACAAACTTTGTCATAATTAACTGCAGTCAAACGCTTCCTATAACCATCAACAAGCTTCTTACACCTCTAAACTGGAACTTTGTACCACTCTTCCTTTGGAAACTGCTCTAGGTCTCTCATATTTGAAGGCGCCTTCTCCCAACAGCAATATTAAGATCTGTCCACAAGTGTTCAATGGGATTTAGATCCAGACTCATTGCTGGCCACTTCAAAACTCTCCAGCATTTTATTTCCATCCATTTCTGGGTGGTTTATGAAGTATGATTGAAGTCATTGTCCTGCAACAGAATGACTGAAAGATAGAAAGAAGTCCTCCTAACAATTGGAACTTCAGGCAAGAAAGCTAAGGACTAGAAACAGACCAATGGCCCCAATACTAGGGACTAAGCTAGTGGATGTGTAGCGCCCCACGTGGCAGCTGCATTTAACCTACTCATCGCCGGGCCGTCGACATTCGTTATCACCAGCTCCGTTGACCCGAGGAGTACCGAAGATAGCTGGGGCTGGATGATGGGGATAGTAGTGAGGGGAATGTCATGACGCCACCTGGGGTATGCGGCCAGGGAATGGGCCGCCGCTGCTGTCGCTGGCCTCTGGGGTAGATGGTAGTAGCAGCTAAGGATTGTATCACTTTCCACAGGTAGAGCGGGACCTGGGGAGTATGATGAGGGGAGTAGTAATGGCAGCACGGAGTGGCAGTACGGGTAATAAAGAGTCAAAGTCTATTGCTGCGGTTCCAGGTTGTTTACTCACTTTTGCATGATGCCGCTCACCCAGGTAATACCGGTCACTTGCCATGATAGGCTCCGCCTAACCCAAATCCCTTTAGAGATCAGTCGGGTTTGGTGTTCGGTGGGTTTCTCCTTGTAATGCCTATCTGAGGATCCCCTGGCTTGAAGCTATGAGGGGACACTGGGTTTCACGAGATGTACTCTTGTCCCTATCTGCAGGTGCCGCGGTTCCGATGTGGGGCCCGGCTTGAAGCGACACCCCAGATCCTTTATGGCACTGTGCTGTCGGGCGCTGTGTGATCAGGGAAGCTTGAAACTTTCCCCGTCCAGGCAGATTCTGGAAAACCAACGTGAAGTATGATCTTCCCTAGGGTCCTGCCGCCCTGTGTGGCGTAGATTCCGTGGGGAGCAGAGATCCCTCTCCCCACGGCAACTGTTGTGAACTTCTCCTCCTTCCCACCGGAGCACCTGTGAGAAGCGACTGCTCCCTTCCTCTCCTGCTGGAGAACTCTCTAACTAATGTGTTAGCTCCTGACTCCCCCTGCTGGTTGCACCTCCCCCCTCGCAGGTCCTAAGCTAGTGGGACTGGGGCCCCTGTTGAGGGCATCCTGTAAATGCCTCTATGTCGGCGACCCCTTTATTACCCTACCCTAGCCCAGTCCCCAGTGGAAACAGGGCAACCAGATGTGTATTGAGTGTGTAATGTGGTGGAACTAGATAGGGCATGAAACTTAAGAGGCTTTACTGCTGCCTATCTGAAGTTATATTAAGAGAATGTACGTAAGATTTGTGCCCGCTTCTTTTCATGCAAAGTTGAAAATGTTGAACTAAAAGAAACATTGAAAAATAACTATTTGTCTCAATGTCTATCTTCACTGCAAATGCAACCTGGTTCACCAAAGCTATCAGTAATATGCAGCTGCCTCAAAGTTACAACTTGTACTCCTCAAACCCTTGCACCCAACAGGGTCCACCACACCATCACACACAATATCCTCCAACCTGTGGGGATTGAGGGGATGTCCAAGAACCAGACTTTGACCACGTCTACCGTCCCGGGCCAAAAGTGTCAGAGACAGCTAAAAAAACACCGAAAACATCTTTGAACCTCCATCATATTTAACTGTAGATAGATACTGTGCTCTTTTCTTTATAGGACTCATTCTGTTTTCGGTAAACAGTAGAATGATGTGATTCACCCAAAAGACCCAATCATCTCTCCAGCATATACATTCCAGGTTTACATCCCAACATATATATATACAGTTAGGTCCAGAAATATTTGGACAGTGACACAATTTTTGCGAGTGGGCTCTGCATGCCACCACATTGGATTTGAAATGAAACCTCTACAACAGAATTCAAGTGCAGATTGTAACGTTTAATTTGAAGGTTTGAACAAAAATATCTGATAGAAATTGTAGGAATTGTACACATTTCTTTACAAACACTCCACATTTTAGGAGGTCAAAAGTAATTGGACAAATAAACCAAACCCAAACAAAAAATTTGTATTTTCAATATTTTGTTGCGAATACTTTGGAGGCAATCACTGCCTTAAGTCTGGAACCCATGGACATCACCAAGCGCTGGGTTTCCTCCTTCTTAATGCTTTGCCAGGCCTTTACAGCCGCAGCCTTCAGGTCTTGCTTGTTTGTGGGTCTTTCCGTCTTAAGTCTGGATTTGAGCAAGTGAAATGCATGCTCAATTGGGTTAAGATCTGGTGATTGACTTGGCCATTGCAGAATGTTCCACTTTTTTGCACTCATGAACTCCTGGGTAGCTTTGGCTGTATGCTTGGGGTCATTGTCCATCTGTACTATGAAGCGCCGTCCGATCAACTTTGCAGCATTTGGCTGAATCTGGGCTGAAAGTATATCCCGGTACACTTCAGAATTCATCCGGCTACTCTTGTCTGCTGTTATGTCATCAATAAACACAAGTGACCCAGTGCCATTGAAAGCCATGCATGCCCATGCCATCACGTTGCCTCCACCATGTTTTACAGAGGATGTGGTGTGCCTTGGATCATGTGCCGTTCCCTTTCTTCTCCAAACTTTTTTCTTCCCATCATTCTGGTACAGGTTGATCTTGGTCTCATCTGTCCATAGAATACTTTTCCAGAACTGAGCTGGCTTCATGAGGTGTTTTTCAGCAAATTTAACTCTGGCCTGTTTATTTCTGGAATTGATGAATGGTTTGCATCTAGATGTGAACCCTTTGTATTTACTTTCATGGAGTCTTCTCTTTACTGTTGACTTAGAGACAGATACACCTACTTCACTGAGAGTGTTCTGGACTTCAGTTGAGTTTGTGAACGGGTTCTTCTTCACCAAAGAAAGTATGTGGCGATCATCCACCACTGTTGTCATCCGTGGACGCCCAGGCCTTTTTGAGTTCCCAAGCTCACCAGTCAATTCCTTTTTTCTCAGAATGTACCCGACTGTTGATTTTGCTACTCCAAGCATGTCTACTATCTTTCTGATGGATTTTTTCTTTTTTTTCAGCCTCAGGATGTTCTGCTTCACCTCAATTGAGAGTTCCTTAGACCGCATGTTGTCTGGTCACAGCAACAGCTTCCAAATGCAAAACCACACACCTGTAATCAACCCCAGACCTTTTAACTACTTCATTGATTACAGGTTAACGAGGGAGACGCCTTCAGAGTTAATTGCAGCCCTTAGAGTCCCTTGTCCAATTACTTTTGGTCCCTTAAAAAAGAGGAGGCTATGCATTACAGAGCTATGATTCCTAAACCCTTTCTCCGATTTGGATGTGAAAACTCTCATATTGCAGCTGGGAGTGTGCACTTTTTTTTTTTGCATATTATAGATATAATTGTATTTCTGAACATGTTTTTGTAAACAGCTAAAATAACAAAACTTGTGTCACTGTCCAAATATTTCTGGACCTAACTGTATATATATATATATATATATATATATATATATAATGCATTAGTTGCAGGTGTTGCAAGCAAAGCTTAACATCATTTTAATTTACAGGAAATTTTGGTTTAAAGCATCTATTTAAGATGTGTAAAGCAATATTCAAAGAACAGGGAAATTAAAATGTAATTTTTATTTTAGTTTTCCAAAGACCACTAAAATTCTTAAGTAAAATGTTTATGTGACGCCCTGGCAAAACCAGGTAGTCACAGTTAGGCCCCTGCATAACACCGTTCCCTCATTAGCAAACACACAGCCAACCAGGAAACCCTAGTCACCCCCTTTAGGGAAAGATAGACACACCAGTGGGCATGACCAGGCAGTTGGACACGCCCACCCAGGGGTCTAGACAGCCTGGGGCGGGAATGCAGTCAGTTCAGTTGAGTTCAGTTAAGTGCAGTCTGAAGTTCAGTTTGGAGAGAAGTGAGCTGGGGCTAGGTGTAGTCCCAGCAAGAGAAGGAGTCAAAGTTGAACGGTACCAGGGTAGGAGCCCTGGTGCCACTGGCTAGGAGGCAGACGGTGGTCTCCGTCAGCAGGAGACGGGAAGACAGCTCAGCAGAACCGAGGTGTACCGGGACAGGGTTGTAGCCCGACACGGGGAACCGACCCGGAAACCGTAGCACAAAGGGGGGTACTCGGACCCTGAAGCCAGAAACCAGAATCAACTGGAGCTGGTTAATTAACCAATTGAGGCCAGGACTAGAGGTTCTGTCAAACCCAAAGTCCCTCATAGAAGACAACAGCCCACCGATTAGGGATAAGAGGTCACCGCCAGGGCCCATAGACCCCATGGGCCAGCGTCTGCGGGCACGGCTCTTTAGACCACATCCAGCCGGGAGCGGACTCCTACGTTTTATACTGGGAAGTCATTTTTCTACTAAAAATGGTGCAGGAAGAGGATAGAGACCACCAGCAGGGTGGGGGACCAGAACGCAACCGGCCGTGGTACCTGCCACCATCACCTTGGTTTACCAGAGACTTGTGTGTGTTTCTAACTGTGAGTACACCAGCACCCCCCCCCTTCGGCCGCCATCCCCTGCATGCACCAACCGGGTCCCGGGTCCACCATCCCTTCCCACGGAGGGGTTAACAACTTGCTACACAACATCTCCCCCGGGTGCCCCGTCACAGCAGCGGTGGTGTCCCACCTCACCACACACAATGTGGGTGGCATCACAAACTCAATACGGCCCAGCCCGTACAAATACGTCCCCCCATTTATTTGGCGTGTCCGCAAGACCCCCCCGAGTCCGGAGACCCTCGAGTCACCTCCCCTGAAGTCTCAGACCCGAGCAGCAGCCGGCTGCTGGCATGGGGACGGCACATTTAAAATCGATTCTAAAACTGAAAAAAAGAGCTAGTGATGTTATAAGAGAGAAGTTGTTAAAAATATCTGATAACGGTGCAAGTGGACGACTACCTCTTTTATTTGGGGGTATGACAACATTTTCCTTTCCTTTGGAAAATGTTGGCAAATGAACGATTGGACATGTTGGATTTATTCATGTCCAATTCTTTGTTCACATGATGAGACATAAGTGAGACCACCACTGAGAATTCACGCTTGCTCAATCAACTTATTCATGGATGTGGATGGGGCATCAGTAGGAAAAGCTGTTGTCTGAACATACATTTGACCAACAGCTGTTGAACAAACAGATATTTTAAAAAACAGGAGACACACCCATGGGTGAGGGGTTTATAGATAGCCAGACCCACCCATCTCTCCAGCTATCTCTAAACCTGGCCCTTTGGATGCTTTAAAAAAACTCGTGGCACTGCAGGAAGATAGTTGGGTTAGTCTATTCAAAAGAGAACTGCCACAACTGCCAGTAGCGCGCCATGTTGTAAACAGGGTGTGCCCTGTTGCATACACTTGCTGCATTTATGCCAGCAGCACATGTACCCAACCTGCATTTTATGAGAACATTACAAATTCATTATTAGTAATAGAGAATGAAAGTAAATTAGGTTGTGAAAGCCCTACTGCATGCTAAGCATACATGATTCATCATCTATGTGTATGTTATTAGTCACACCAGTGCCATTGCAGCAAGCACATAAACTAATGAAGTTCGTCTTTCTTTGCATTTGCACCTCATGGTTGATTGACTTATTAACTAAATTATACAAAGATTTTCTAGGATCTCTGACTTCATTGACGATAATTAATGCAATTGAGATTTGGCAGCCATGCCGTTGGGTGTGCAAATTCTTTATGATGGCATCGAGACAGCAGCAAACCGCTATGAGCTAACTGATCTTTTCATATAATGTGTGATGGGAAGGCTAGATCAGCTTTTATCGTCCTTACCCCTTGGCGACCTGGAGCCTGGGGTCATCTGCAGTGTGATGAGAATCTAGATCAACTTTGAGCTTTTCTGGAGGGGGAGGCTGCAGAAGACAAGGGAAATAAAAAATGAGCATCTATTCAGCTAATATTTAACATACACTGAAAACTATCATAACACTAGAATATGCCGGCCTTAATGGTTTGTAATTCTGATCCAAAGATAATTATATTAGTGAAGGGGTGCTTCAAAAGGAAATTTCGGCTGTATGCTACCCTGAAAAACACTATAATAAAACCCTAATAAAACTCCTCTGAGGATTAGCTTCTGACTGCCTAAAAAAATATATAAACTGCACCACAACAATGTGTGAACAGATACTAAAAATTATACTCCTGATTATCATGATTTTTTTATGGTGGCCAAAAGGTAGTGAATGAAGCATTAAGGTTTAGCCGTCCAGTCAAACCCCGTCTAGGATTTCATAGTTTTTAAGGTTGAAGGTAGACATAAGTCAATCAAGTTCAACCTGTAACCTATCATGTTGATCCAGAGGAAGGCAAAAAAAAAACCATGAGACAGATGCTAATTGCCGAAAAAACTATTTCCTGACTCAAAATAAGGCAATCAGTAGCAACCTCCCATCACAGAAATTATTACTTAAAGGGAACCTGTCACCAGGTTTTTCCCTTATGAGCTGCAACTGTGGCGCCCTGGACAAGCCAGGGGCCACAGGTAACAACACACACACACCCACCCCCAGCAGTTAAACAGCAGACATCTCCAGTGAGACCTGATTTCTTCCTCGGGTTCAGACAGACACACCACGTGGGCGGAGTCAGGCAGATGGGCACGTCCACCGAGGAGTTTAGCTGGCCTGAGGTAGGAAACAAGTTCAGACAAGTCCAGGCAGAGGAAGAGAGAGGAGGTCTGCAGAGAGGCAGACGCAGACTGGGGCCTAGGTTGGAGCCTAGGTCCCTCGTGTAGCCAGTGAGGCAGACGGTAGTGGCCGTCTGTGGGAGCCGGGAAGACAGTCTTGGTGGAACCGTAGGTAGCTGGGGCTGGGCGGTGGCCCACCGGTACCGAACCGGGGAGCCAGCTGGAAACCGGAGCACAGGAGGAGCGTACACGAAGGTGAAAAAAAGGACTTACACTACCAACCTGGGGTCAGGGGAAAAACAACCGCAGCCGTCTGTGGGACCCGTCCATCCAGCCGTTTGTTTGACCAGAGACTCTGTGTGGAATTACTGGCTGAGTGAGTACCACCGTGCCGTGCGGCACAGCGCTGCCCCCACGACCCTGCACCTCCCCAGGCCCCGTAACCCGCCTGCCATCCCTAACACCCTCACCGGGGCCCCGGGACAACAAACCCCCCTACCCACGGAGGGGAGAACCAACATCCAAGCTGCTCCCTGTCATCGCTCCCAGGATCCCCGTCCAGAGCAGCGGGGGTGTCACAACCTCACCACAACCGTGGGTGGCGTCACGGACAATAAATCCCCCAAATCCTTCCCCTTTTCACTCACGGGCGAGGAATGCCGCTCGAGTCCCCGGGATCCGGCCCACTGCTCGAGCCACCACCGAGCAGCAGCAGCCGGACCCGAGCAGTGGGTGAGCGCAGCATCCCCTCCTTCGCCCGCGACAACTTGGCATCACGAACAGGATCTTACCGCTCTGCCATCTGGTAGAGGTGCGCCTTGTGACCGCCGGAGGTGTCCGGCCGAAAAATTTGAGAGGCCGCCATTTTGGGCGCGAAAAGTCCCCGCTCGAGCGTCTCCTCGAGCAGTGGAGGCGCGAAAGCCGAAACCCCGCCCCTGTAGAGGAGGGACCGGAAAAAGGCTAAGGGGGACGGAAGCAAGATGTCTGCGCCCGACGGAGCCGCTGGTGGAGCGGTGGTCGCAGCCGCATGTAACTAGCGCTGCAGCGTGCAGGGACGCCAGGACTCTGCTGAAACACATTCCTGGATCCAGAAGCGAGATGTGCCAGGAGCTCCCGGCCCAAGTCCACTTCATGCTGGCGAAGTGGACGTCGGAGATGAAGGGCCTGGCCGCAACCGTTTGGGCATCCGAAGTGGAGGTGGTCTCCGAGGAGCGGGTAAGCGACCCACGCCCCTATGTCCCCGAAGGATCGGTCGATACGGCTGAGGGGCCCGGCCTGCTGCCGTCCACCACGCTACCTCCCTCGCTGCCCATGCCCGCGGCCAACACCCAGACCGACCCGTTACCCCTGCCACTGGTAGCGGAGCCCGCAGCGTCTGTGGGAAAGGGCCCAGACCTGCGGCCCCCGGGCCTCACCTATACCACCGCCCTGGCACCCGTCCCAGCTTTCATCCCGACTGCGACGGAGATGACGACGGCTCTGGCAGTCCGCCCGGCCGCAACGGCAGCGAAGCACCCATCCCGTTAACGAATCTGGGCCCATTCTTGGACTGGGGTCAAGGGGTGCTGCCCACTTCCTAGGGGCAGCATCAGGGCCAGGTTGTTTGGGTGGGTGACTGAAGGACCCGTTCCGTTGTTATTATTAAAAGTGTATTGTTGTTGCAACGGTTGAAGTAATATGCCTCCCGTAAGGGAAGTTTTATGAAAAAAAATGCATGTGTGAAAATGTTTAAAAAAAAAAATTGTTTTATTCTTTTTCAGTTGTGAAAATAAAACCGGTGATGGACGGGCAGCCCGCGGACGGTCTGCATTTTACTAAGGGGGAATGTGGCGCCCTGGACAAGCCAGGGGCCACAGGTAACAACACACATACACCCCCACCCCCAGCAGTTCAACAGCAGACATCTCCAGTGAGACCTGATTTCTTCCTCGGGTTCAGACAGACACACCAGGTGGGCAGAGTCAGGCAGATGGGCACACCCACCGAGGAGTTTAGCTGGCCTGAGGTAGGAAACAAGTTCAGACAAGTCCAGGCAGAGGAAGAGAGAGGAGGTCTGCAGAGAGGCAGACGCAGACTGGGGCCTAGGTTGGAGCCTAGGTCCCTCGTGTAGCCAGTGAGGCAGACGGTAGTGGCCGTCTGTGGGAGCCGGGAAGACAGTCTTGGTGGAACCGTAGGTAGCCGGGGCTGGGCGGTGGCCCACCGGTACCGAACCGGGGAGCCAGCTGGAAACCGGAGCACAGGAGGAGCATACACGAAGGTGAAGGAAAGGACTTACACTACCAACCTGGGGTCAGGGGAAAAACAACCGCAGCCGTCTGTGGGACCCGTCCATCCAGCCGTTTGTTTGACCAGAGACTCTATGTGGAATTACTGGCTGAGTGAGTACCACCGTGCCGTGCGGCACAGCGCTGCCCCCGCGACCCTGCACCTCCCCAGGCCCCGTAACCCGCCTGCCATCCCTAACACCCTCACCGGGGCCCCGGGACAACCAACCCCCCTACCCACGGAGGGGAGAACCAACATCCAAGCTGCTCCCTGTCATCGCTCCCGAGATCCCCGTCCAGAGCAGCGGTGGTGTCACAACCTCACCACAACCGTGGGTGGCGTCACGGACAAAAAATCCCCAAAATCCTTCCCCTTTTCACTCACGGGCGAGGAACGCCACTCGAGTCCCCGGGATCCGGCCCACCGCTCGAGCCACCACAGAGCAGCAGCAGCCGGACCCGAGCAGTGGGTGAGTGCAGCGTCCTCTCCTCCACCCGTGACACAACCACCATCAGTGAGATCAAACATAGCAGTGCTCATGCACTGGCGGTCTTTGACCTATTCTTGTGCCTTCGCATTACAGTACTTTGCTCTGCCCTCAGCAAGGCACATTAAAGTGTGCATGCGCAGGAGCAGAATGGAGGCCTCTCTGAATAACACAGGACCTGTCATGCACACAGGGCTGGGCAGGAGGACGGCGAACCCACAATGGAGGAGATGCCAGACCGAGAGCAGCGACACCTATCGGAACAGTCCGCCCCCTAAGGGAGTATGATTTTTTTTTACTTTCTACATCGCATTCTGGGCTCTTATATACAGCATTCTGGAATGCTGTATTTAAGGACTAGAGATGAGCGAACCGGTCCCGGTTCGGCTCGAGGTCGGTTCGCCGAACGGAGCTCCCGTTCGAGTTCGGCTCGTCGAACGTTCGACGAACCGAACTCGAACTGCATAGGAAACTATGGCAGGCAATCACAAACACATAAAAACACCTAGAAAACACCCTCAAAGGTGTCCAAAAGGTGACAAACAACTCACAACACAACACAAACACATGGGAAAAAGACAAGGACATATACTCATGCGAAAACAAAACAGCTGGACAAGGAAAAAGAGGAGGACACACAGATATATGAGTATATGCAAGGAAACATCGATTCCATTATTGTGCAACTTGAGCCCTGCTCATTTTAGGCTTCCAATCTTGATAAATTGCCTGAGCTCGCCACGTACGCCTTGGGGATCTTGTCGTGTCCTGCAGCCAGCGTTCTCTCGGAACCTGTCTTCAGTGCTGCTGGGGGTCTGCTGGCAGATAAGCACACGTGTCTGTCCACTGACAATGTGGACATGGCTCTCAGAGGACTTTTCTTCCCCTGGGTCAGCCAGGGGACGGGAAAGGCATGCGTATTTTTGAGAGTGCTTCATGCAAACCATCTTTTTCATTTTGAAAAGGGGGGTCAACTGATGCTAGTCAAGTGGGGTGTGTGTGGCCCAATTAGTGGCAACGAGGGAGACTGTGGTTGGAGTCCCCTCGCTGTGTTTCTAAAAGAACCAAAATGAACAAATCATGGCTCTCAGAGGACTTTTCTTCCCCTGGGTCATCCAGGGGAGGCGAAAGGCACGCGTATTTTTGATAGTGCTTCATGCAAAGCATCTTTTTCATCTTGAAAATGGGGGTACACTGATGCCAGTCAAGTGGGGTGTGTGTGGCCCAAATAGTGGAAACGAGGGAGACTGTGGTTGGAGTCCCCTCGCTTTTGAAAAAAGAACCAAGCTGAACAAGTCATGGCTCTCAGAGGACTTTTCTTCCCCTGGGTCATCCAGGGGACGGGAAAGGCACGCATATTTTTGAGAGTGCTTCATTCAAAGCATCTTTTTCATCTTGAAAATTGGGTCAACTGATGCCAGTCAAGTGGGGTGTGTGTGGCCCAGTTAGTGGAAACGAGGGAGACTGTGGTTGGAGTCCCCTCGCTGTGTTTCTAAAAGAACCAAGATGAACAAGTCATGGCTCTCAGAGGACTTTTCTTCCCCTGGGTCATCCAGGGGACGGGAAAGGCACGCGTATTTTTGAGAGTGCTTCATGCAAAGCATCTTTTTCATCTTGAAAATTGGGTCAACTGATGCCAGTCAAGTGGGGTGTGTGTGGCCCAGTTAGTGGAAACGAGGGAGACTGTGGTTGGAGTCCCCTCGCTGTGTTTCTAAAAGAACCAAGATGAACAAGTCATGGCTCTCAGAGGACTTTTCTTCCCCTGGGTCAGCCAGGGGACGGGAAGGGCACGCGTATTTTTGAGAGTGCTTCATGCCAAGCATCTTTTTCTTTTTCAGAAGGGGGGGTCAACTGATGCCAGTTAAGTGGGGGGGGTGTGGCCCAATTAGTGGCAACGAGGGAGACTGTGGTTGGAGTCCCCTCGCTGTGTTTCTAAAAGAACCAAGATGAACAAGTCATGGCTCTCAGAGGACTTTTCTTCCCCTGGGTCATCCAGGGGACGGGAAAGGCACGCGTATTTTTGAGAGTGCTTCATGCAAAGCATCTTTTTCATCTTGAAAATTGGGTCAACTGATGCCAGTCAAGTGGGGTGTGTGTGGCCCAGTTAGTGGAAACGAGGGAGACTGTGGTTGGAGTCCCCTCGCTGTGTTTCTAAAAGAATCAAGATGAATAAGTCATGGCTCTCAGAGGACTTTTCTTCCCCTGGGTGAGCCAGGGGACGGGAAAGGCACGCGTATTTTTGAGAGTGCTTCATGCAAAGCATCTTTTTCTTTTTCAAAAGGGGGCTCAACCGATGCCAGTCAAGTGGGGTGTGTGTGGCCCAGTTAGTGGAAACGAGGGAGACTGTGGTTGGAGTCCCCTCGCTGTGTTTCTAAAAGAACCAAAATGAACAAATCATGGCTCTCAGAGGACTTTTCTTCCCCTGGGTCATCCAGGGGAGGCGAAAGGCATGCGTATTTTTGATAGTGCTTCATGCAAAGCATCTTTTTCATCTTGAAAATGGGGGTACACTGATGCCAGTCAAGTGGGGTGTGTGTGGCCCAAATAGTGGAAACGAGGGAGACTGTGGTTGGAGTCCCCTTACTGTGTTTTACATGCTTTTAGAAGGGCATGACATGGCTTAGAGGTTGACTTTCAGCATCTGGAAACTGTTGGCTACCAAAATGCTGCCTTTCCAACCTTTTTAACCGAGGATTTTCGAGACCTTATGCCCATCGCAGTGCCCCAAGAGCCGATGCCCAGGCGCCACTCCTTCTCCAACAAAGGCGTGCACGCGCTACACCAGCATGTCGCACTAAACATCACTGATTCCTTGAGAAACTCTGTGTGACAGGGTGCATTTCACCACAGATAATTGGCCCAGTAAGCATGGACATGGGCGTTACATGTCGCTGACTGAGCAATGGGTTACTGTGGGGAGAGATGGAGAATGGTCTGCTGTACAAGTCTTGCCGTCCCCACGAGTTGTGTCAATCCTTCTTCTGTATGTAGAAGTTAATACACTGCTTCTGCCTCTTCAACCTCGTGTGGGTCCTCCACCTTGGCGCAAACCCTGTGTGGTCAGGCCACCCTTCCTTGTAACTGCGCACAAGGACTACCACACACCTCCTTACTATGCTGGCAGCAGAGCTCAATGCCATCAGGCGGTCAAAGGTTTACTTTGAAATGTATGGGAAATGTGAGTCACACCGCTGAGAAGTTGTGGACGGTTAGCTCTGGAGACCGAGTTTCATCAATGGTTGTCTCCACTCAACCAGCAGCCAGGGAAGGCCGGGTGCGACAATGATGCAAACATGGGTGCGGCCCTTCGCTGTGACAATGTGACACACGTGCCTTGTGTGGTTCACGTGTTTAACCTGGTTGTCCAGCAATTTTTAAAGCACTATCCTGGCCCACATGGCCTTCTGCAGAGAGCACGGTGTAACGCCTTCCTTGATCCACACACTCAGATGGGCTGTAAATGATAGGCTAGAGGGAAGCCACTCACCAAGCAGGACCCCTAGAACCCTGAAACCCTTTAACCCCTATACAGGGATTAGGAATTACACAGGGCCCAAGGTGATTAATACCTGTGGAAGGCTGCAGTTCCAGAGAATAGTAGTCAGGCAGGGTCAAAACATTAATTGAGGAACAGGAACAGAATGGGATGGCCAGGACTTAATCAGAAAACAAGCAGAGGTGAAATGCGGATCGGCCAACAAGGTACATAAACAGCAAGCAGGAAAAGTAGTCAGGTAACAAGCACACAAAATCATAAAACTGAACTGGGGGTAAAATTAACCAGAGGTTCATAGCTATGTCTGGCAGTGGTCTGCAGACAGGATGGGCATAAAAAAGGGTGTGGTGTCTTCCCATTGGTTGTAGCTGAATGATGGTATTTCATTTGTGAGATACCCACCAGCTACATTCAGCCAGAGATTCTGCATCTGTCAAGGTAATGCAGCCCAGTGGGTGAGCATAACCTGCGTCCACCTGCGCCGCTGGCATCGACTCCTCTCCCATCATCAGCACTATGCATGAAAGGAACACGTTGTCACCTGGCGACCGGAGTACAAATTGACGGAGCGTACTCCGTTGGTGACTTAACAGCCGTGTGCGGCAATGATGCAAACCTGGCTGCGGGCCATCGTCAGGGCAATGTGACACACGTGCCTTGTATGGCTCACGTGTTGAACCTAATTCTCCAGCAATTTTTAAAACACCATCCCGGCCTACATGGCCTTGTGCAGTGGGCACGCTCGCTATGTGCTCACTTCCATCGTGCGCACACAGCAGCTCAACAACTTTCGTCGCTACAGAAGTCTTTAGGTCTGGTGGTTAAACGCCTGAAATGCGATGTTCCGACACGCAGGAATTGGAATCTGCACATGTTCCATCGTTTGTGGCAGCACCGCCGAACCCTGCTGCAATACGTTATGACATATAGCCTGGGATAACTTGATCCAGAGGTGGTGCAGATCACGCTGCTGGAGTGGTGTCAGATCAAGGACCTATGCACCCTGCTACACAGTTTACAAATGTCGACGAAGATGTTTAGCACTGGCAATGTCATTCTCAGCGTGACAATTCTGGTCATCTACATGATGGAGCACACTGTAATTATTATTCGGAGTCAGGTGTTGGGACAAGAGGAAGGGGAGGAAGTACAGGAGGAGTCATATGCGGAAGGGATAACAAGATCTACGAGGTCCAGATGGTCAGCGGCACCTATGCGGCAGTCATGGTGAGGGAGAGGGATTAACAAGGGCGCATAGTATCAGCAAAAAGTGTTGAGGAAAGTGCAGGAGCCCATGAAGAAATGGAGGACGAACTGTCGATGGGCATGGAAGACTCAGCAGATGAGTGAGAGCTTGCTCACATTTCGGTTGTGCGAGGTTGTGGGGAGAGGGCAGAGGAAGGAGGCACGATTCTCACCTCTCTGCCACCAACACACCAAGGACTTGGTCCTCCTGGATGCACAAGACACATGAGCGCCTTCTTGCTGCACTACCTACATGACCCTCGGATTGTACGAATTCAAAGTAATCCTGAATACTGGGTTGCCACACTGTTAGATCCCCGGTACAAGACAAAATTTGGCGAAATAATTCCTGCCATAGAAATGGATGCACGTATACAGGAGTATCTGCAGAATGTGGTACGCAATCTTAGATCTGCTTTTCCACTAAACACCAGTGCTGCACAGAGTGAATCTCAACCCTTTGTCATGGATAGGAGGAAATGGTCTTTTCCTTGTCCACATCGGAGGGACCGAGGGATGGCTGCTGTGCTGAGATGGCGTTGAGTACGGTGTCCCTGCAGAGTTGCACTTTTGGTCATATACCAAAATGAGTTGAAAAAGGACAGATGCTGGTGGAAAGGGGAACAGGTGTGTTGGAAAGGGGAAAAAAGTTTTGGTCCGTGGATTTGGTGGTTAAGCAACAGTAACATTTGCTGAAGAAAAACTATCTGTTACAGTGGGACTGGCAGATTTGGATAAGGTGGTATATACTATGTTACCGCTATATAACGAAAATTAATAAGAAAAGAAAGAGAAAGGTATATATGCCCATCAGCAGTCAGTGTCCACCGTGCTCCCAGTTGGAAAAGGAGAGGTTGGCAACTGGAAGGTTTGGTGGAGGATACAGAGCTGTGTGGCTATGAAACTAATAGTAGCCTGAACCGAGTTAGACGCCATTCAGATCTGGAGACTGGGAGCCCTGTTAGCGTCACAGGGTCCACATGCCCACCCAGCCCAGGAACTCCCTGTTAACAACACAGGGGCCATTGAGTACGCTGACCGTGTGCGTAGGGGCCACACCTGTGGACAGCAGGCACATCAGCAGCAGCAGGCCTGTTAATGCCACTGGGCTGCACAAGCAGGACTGGTAGGACAGGAGCTGGTCTTAACCGTTCTGCGTTACCAACTGTGGTGGTGGCCTGCATCGACACCCTATCCCTGCCTACCTCTGGCCTAAAGCCGCAATGGGTTCAACACATGGAGGTGTGCTCTTTCGGAGCATAATAGAAGAATGCGCACCTCCTTGTTGGCTCCAGCCCCTTTTATAACCTGGGTCCGCCCCAAACCAGGGTGAACCACAATGCACCTCCTGGAGACAAAAGCAGAGTGACACGTCATGAGTGGCATAACTAGCGTCCTATTTGGAACCGCAACTTCAATGATGACCTCATGGCTGCCATGACCCAAACACCTCACCAGTCATCGTCTGACCATCAATAATGCGGTGACAAGTCATAGGGGTGGGCCTCTGCAAGCCATTTGGGAGGACACCTGATGCCCTGTGGTCTATATGGGACCCCCACATCAGGGGCAGGGCCAAAGAGTTCATTACCGGACCTAGTCTCTGATGCAGTAAGTGCCTGAGCATGCTCAGTAGCATGAAATACAGTCTCTGAAAAAAGACTATCAGCTTTAGCATGGTGTCTAGGCACAAAACAGGACTTAGACCCGGCACGGAATGCAAGTACCTGTGCAAAGAGGCTTTTGACACTTAGTGTGGGAGCATGCGCTGTATCCCAAAATGAAGACTTAGCGTCAGGAATGGCACAGTCAGGCTGAGCATACTCACTAGGCGAAACACTGTAGTTAGGCTGCAGCTGGGGTAAATCGGCACACGCATGCGCACTACCCGCCTCTCCACACTTAGACGTGGAGGAGAAATTGCTCTTCGGGTGTGAACTTGGAGATGCTGTCTATGAACAGAAGGAAAAGCTAAAGGAAGCCTCACTTTCTATCCCTCCGAATTATCAAATGCAGCAATGAATTCCCTGAGTTTGCTATAACATTAGCGTAGCAAAATGTGCATGAGGGTGTCATGCAGAGGTGCTAGAAATAGCTTGGCAGCAGTGGGGCACTAATGGAATACAACAGCCAGTTCTATGATGCCACTAAATGGCAGTATTTTTTGCTATCATTATAGCTTATTAAAAACAGAGCAGGAGGGTGTCATGCAGACGTGCTGCAAATATCTTTACACTAGTGTGACTACATAAAAGTACAATAGCCACGTTTAGGATGCCACTAGGTACACTGACTGTTTGCTAGTATAATGGCTTAGTTATAATGAGTTGGAGTGTGCAATGCAGGCAGACGTGCTGCAAATATCTTTCCACTAGTGTGACTACACAAAAGTACAATAGTCACGTTTAGGATGCCACTAGGTACACTGACTGTTTGCTAGTATAATGGCTTAGTTAAAAAGAGTTGGAGTGTGCAATGCAGGCAGACGTGCTGCAAATATCTTTCCACTAGTGTGACTACACAAAAGTACAATAGCCACGTTTAGGATGCCACTAGGTACACTGACTGTTTGCTAGTATAATGGCTTAGTTAAAAAGAGTTGGAGTGTGCAGAGGACAGGAGGGTACAGTGCCAGGATTGTGGGGCTCTGGATAGAGGAATGGAAGCCTGCCTTTCTATTCCCTCCTAATGGGGAAATGCAGCGACGAAATCCCTGACCTTGGCTACACAGACGCTGTCTCTGTTTTCAGGACCTGTCACCTATGGCTCTGACCCTGCCGGTATGAGCCCTTAAAAGGACTGATAGAAAGGGCTCTCCCTAAGCTGTCTAGCGCTGTGTATGGAGCGCATACAGCAGTATCGGCGATAGGACAAAGGACGGAGCTGCGCCAGTGATGTCTGACACCAAGGACGCAGAAGAGATAATGGCGTCCGGACGGGCAGATACTCGTTTTTATAATGCAGGGACATGTGACATGGACATCCTATCACACATGCCGTTGCTTCTCTGGCTAAAAGTCCACTTAGCTGTGTGTGTGTCTGGGATTGGCTGACATGCTGGCCCGCCCCACAAGACGCGCGTGCTTAGGGAAGGAAGACAAGGAAAAAAAAAAAAATGGCGATCGCCATTATACAAACAGCAGTGATCTGAAGGCGCTGTTCCCGCACACTATACACTGAAATGTCATAATAGTGGGAGTCACAGAGTGACTTACACTATTACAGCGGAAAGCCAGCTAGGAATTAGCTGTTTTTTTGCTGCTAGAACCGTTCTCGAACGTTTCTAGAACTATCGAGCTTTTGCAAAAAGCTCGAGTTCTAGTTCGATCTAGAACAGGCCCCAAAATCACTCGAGCCTAGAACTGGAGAACCTCGAACCGCGAACCGCGCTCAACTCTAATAAGGACTCACTGGTGGTGGCCGCAGCTCATAAGGAAAAATCCTGGTGACAAGTTCCCTTTACCCTTGTAATATTATCTTTTTCAAGAAAGCTATCCAGGCCCTTCCTGAAACATTTTTAGTGAATCAACTATTGCAACAGCATGTGGAAGAGAATTCCATAACCTCACTGGTCACACAGTAAAGAATTGCCTTCTGCTATTATGTTTAATCCTTCCAGGGGCGGACATATCATTGGTGCAACCTGTGCAGCTGCACCTTCGCCTGAGAAGTAAGGGAGCTCATTTTTACTTCCAATCAAGTGGAATTGTGCATTTTGATAAGTTATTTAGAATTGTAAAGGGTCCATATACCGTTTTTGCACAGTAGCCCTTTTCTGCTTGTGTCCGTCAGAGAATCCTTCATTCCTCTAGTCGTAGTTGATGCCACCTTGTCACCATCAAAGGCTAGTTGTTAACAGATCATTACACTATCCCTTCATATATTTGTATATTGTAATAAGATCGGTCGTAAGCCTTCATTATTCCAAACTGGATAACCCCAAGTTTGGTAACCTGTCTTGGTCCTGCAGTTCACCCATTCCCTTACAATAACCGTAACTGCTCCTTGCATCTACTCTAGTCATCTATGTGTTTCTTATATGCTGCAGCCCAAAATTGGACACAGTATTATAAGTGTGCCACATTAATGACTTGTATAGAGGTGAAACTTTGTTCTTGACATGAGCAGCTATGCTTTTTACTGCATCCCATGATTTTATTTCCCTTGGCAGCAGCTGCCTGGTACTAGTCACTAAAGTTGTATTTGCTGTCCACCCATACACCCTAGTATTTTTCAGTGACAAGTTTACTTAGTGTTCTACAATTTGGTACATACTTATACATTTCATTCCCTCTACCCAAAGGCACGACCTTACATTTATCTACACTAAACCTCAATTGTCATTTTAAGGCCCAAGCCTCCAGCTTACATAAATTTCTCAGTAATATTGAATTATCCCCCTCTTTATTGATTAACTTGCAGAATTTAGTACCATCTGCAATTATTGAAATTCTATACTGTATGTCCACTACAGGGTCATTTATAAATGGTAAAAAGAAAAGGGCCCAGTATTGACCCCTGAGATACCCCACTGTTAACTGTGACCGAAACTGAGTGTGTTCCATTAATAAACTCAGTCTGTTTTATTTTCCTGAGCCAATTGTTAGCAGACTTACACATATTTTGACCTAGTCCAATTTCTCTCATTTAATGAGCCCATCTTATGTGAGACACCTTATCAAACGCCTTTGAAAAAGTCAGTTAGACATCATCCATGGAGTTTGGAATATACCTCCTCATAGTTTATCAGATTAGTTTTACAGGACCGATACCTCCGAAACCCATGTTGATGTTCTGTTATGAGGTTAATTTTATTGATATATTACAGAATAGCATCTCTTAGAATACCCTTAAAGTTTTGTTATTATGGAATCCTTTAATTTTATAAATAATGGTCTATCACGGTACTTTAAGGTAAATCTGACAGGAGACTATTGCTAACTAATCTGACAGCAACACGAGGTAGTGACAGAGACCCCAATTCCAGTATTGTATCACTTAGTATACTGGGTACAGCACTCACAGTTTTCTTAGTTGCAGATGTAATTAAGCTCAGAAGTTGAACATTAAGGATCAAACAACATTTTGAGAACCAAAGAACACACCAGACATATCAAGGATAAAGTTGTAGAGAAAAGTAAAGCAGGGTTAGATTATAAAAAAAAGTAGCCCAAGCTCTGAACATCTCATGGAGCATTGTTCAATCCATCATTGAAAAATGGAAGAAGGAAGGAACAACTGCAAACCCACAAAGACATGGCCGTTTACCTAAACTAACATCCTAAGCAAAGAGTGAAATAATTAAATAAGCAGCCTAGAAGCCCATGGTCACTCAGGAGGAGCTGCAGAGATCACAGCTCAGGTGGGAGAATCTGTCCGCAGGATAATATTAGCGTACATTCCCACAATGAGATTTCAATGAGTTTGTGTGTTTTGTTACATGATTTTTTGACACTGTTGTTTTTGTCTCTTGTTGGTATGTCATTCTTTAAATAAAGTTGATTTGTTGTTGACACTTACTGGTATTTGGCTTTGTGAAAACTTTATTGATACAGTTGTGTGGATTACATGTATTTTTGATGCGCTTTCGTAGCAGAAAAGCACTAGAAACACATTTATTTAGCCATAGTAGTTTCCTCTTATTTCTAGCTTGTATATTCCCGTAGGGTATATATTGTGCACAGGTTTTTTTAGAATGTTAATAAAAAAAATCTATTTAATTTGGGTATTTTGCAATTTTGTGGCATTAAAATCATCTCTTAGTAGTTAGAAGTTTGCATTCCTGAAATTTAGTGTCCTTTTAAGCCCCTCTACTATATTTCTTGTTAAAGGAGATGCAAAAACGTAATATTTTGTGAGCACTATTATCTAACTGACACCAAACCCGTACATTTGATATAATTTTAGCCTATTGGTTATAATTAGGTCTAGCAGTACCCCCATTCTTGTTGGGTCCAGCACTAGTTGTGAAAGGTAAATTTCTTTCATTATGGTCAAAAATCTATTTCTTTGCTTAACCTGCAGGTTTCTGCTCCCCAATTTATATTAGGGTAGTTGAAGTCCCCAAATATCACAATGGTAAAGTAGTAATTGGAAATAGGGGGCTCCTAAGCTGGCCCTCAAACTAGGAAGCACTAACTGTCCATTATCCCAGAGGTACTTCTGAAGGTGAAGAGGTCTGGGCCACCAGCATAGTCCTGACTCTTGATCAGCTCTAGGTCTAAACCCCCTCACCCCCAAACCAGGAGAGGGCCGGGACTGGAGTGGTAAATCTCTCACAGAAAGACAGACTGGGGGGGACTCAAACTCCCAGCAATCACTCACAGAGGTATAACCTAAATGTGTTCAGGAGGAAATAAAGGGAAGGAAATTATGAAATAACAAGAGTATTTCCACAACACACCAGAGTAGTATACAGCAGTACATCAGAAGCTGGATCACTATGCATAAAGCTATTATCGGCATGAAGGAGCCGATCCCACCATCTTTTAAAGGGTGGAGGCAGCTGTGATAGGTCTCCAGAAACCCATGACCCTAGTAACAATTCACAGGCCGGCAGAAATTAACTCCTGCTAGACCTGCTAGACACTTTTGAAACCTGCTGATGACACTTTGTGACACTCTAAGCTCAGTGGCCACTTCCATCTGTGAACATCCTACTTGACGCCTCACAATGACGAGGTACTGCTGATCAATTGCTAGGTGTCGTCTTGGTCTCATAATGTCAAAATTTTAACAGCATGATGAGAACAGCAAGTTGTGCTAAAAAATACTGAAACATTGAGCAGTTGGAAATGAGCATCCAAACGTTTTGAGAAACTTGAATTAAGTTCACCTGAAAAGGTTAGAGTGCATTTTAGGATCATCCTGAATTTCAGCCAAAACCCAAATATCCCTGACTTTTTGTGAATAGTGTATACTGTTAAAAATACAATTCTAAGTAAACTGTGGAGAGAAAAAGCGCAATAGGGTCTTACCCGGTATATATCCGGGGAAAATAAAAGGAATGCACTCACCTCAAGGAGTTGTGACAGTCACAACTCCTATGAAAGCTTATGTTGTTGGGATGAAATCTGCTGCAGCCCCCGTGGTTGATAACAGAGAACAATAGAGAAGGGGTTTATGCCGCGCTATTCATCAGGATCAGGATGATCAATGTTCCTTTATTGTAGCTTGTGTCTACGCGTTTCAGGAGCTCTGCTCCCTTCATCAGGACATACAGCACAAAAGAGATATGTTGTTTTGGTGCTGTATGTCCTGATGAAGGGAGCAGAGCTCCTGAAACGCGTAGACACAAGCTACAATAAAGGAACATTGATCATCTCTCTGTTCTCCTTCCTGATGAATAGCGCGGCATAAACCCCTTCTCTATTGTTCTCTGTTAAAAATACAATTCTAAACTTCCTGGACTTTCAGCTGCAAAGTTTCCAATAGTTTGAAATTTCCATGAACTGTCCCTAATTCTTGGAAACAATCTCTTCTAGTTGGCTTATGTCATAGTCAAAGTTATGGTGGGATTCACATTAACCATGCCTAAAAGTGGGCTTTTGCATTAAGTTTTGGCTTTTCAAATTTGGATTTTTCCCACCTTGGGCATGACATCAACGTCTATGTTCTACCAACTAAGTATGCTACAGGTAATAAACTAGTCAAAACAAATCAGCACAAAATCGTATATTACCAAGCAACACACATCAAAATTAATTACTTCTATTAGGATTTTATTTTTGGACCAAAGTTTAGGTTTCAACATCATAAGGTTGGCTAGGTCAAGAAATTATATTAAAAAGTCTTAAATGCTCAACCTTGTAACTAGATACTGGACTTGCTCGTTTCAAGGTGATACAATTGGATGTTTCACCTACCAACACATAAGTATCCCTCATCAGGGATGTGCCAAAATAAAAGGTTGTTAAACTTATCCATACATAAGTGAGCAAATAGTTTTGAAACTCAAGTTCGCCAGTTTTGTTACATTTTTCACAAAAATTTGGTTGTGACTAATTGATTCTCTACAATTTGCAATACTGAAAAGCGGCCGATTGCCTGTAGAAAACGTTAATGTTTCCCCAAAATTTATCCCAAACCACTGCTACTCTAATTGCCCTGAAAAGATGGGT
This sequence comes from Anomaloglossus baeobatrachus, assembly GCF_048569485.1. Taxonomy (NCBI): domain Eukaryota; kingdom Metazoa; phylum Chordata; class Amphibia; order Anura; family Aromobatidae; genus Anomaloglossus; species Anomaloglossus baeobatrachus. Next base: position 686,228,432 of record NC_134354.1, read on the forward strand.
ATACCCCTCACTACTGTTAGAACTTTATCCAACCCATTTAGAGCACTTTAACCCCATACACATTTTTGGTGAATCAAATCATCAAATACAGACTATGCAAATGGACTTTTAAAAGAGGAAGAGGACAGGATCTTCAGTGCCACCTATTGGAAGTAGCAATCCTAAAAATTAAGATCAATATGAACCTCTTACAGGGCTTTGCCACATGACTCAGGATAAGAAGCCAAACCCGAAACGTAATAGGCCAACAAGTGTTTTGTGGTATTATCCCTCATCATTGCAAAGCAAGGGATCTGATTTGTCCTGGTGAGATGTTGAGAGCGAAATGAGAATTTGGTTAAAGAAAATTGCAATTATCATAAACCAAGACTTTTTGTTTCAGAAAAACTATTGCCTTCTTCCTTCCAGGGACTCACCTCACAGACGGTGAGTCCCTGGAACCCATTCCTCCGCACACACACGCACGTTATGCTACATGCCAGTCGGGGATCTTCTTCCCATAGCCAGAGGTGTTTTTTTGCTTCAGGAATATTGAAGCTATATACAATTAAACCTATATACTTGATATGTATTTACCGTGTTTCCCATGGGTTCCTATGGATGCCTGTCAGTGATAGCCTTGTTCATATAATATCGATTACCTGATTCATCTATTGAGCTTTGACTCCATGCTCTCACAACATTAGGCCTCCATTACGATAGTCCTTTTGTTATTCTCCTTGGCCTTGTAGGACCTAACAAATTGAGTCTTCTTATGAGAGTAATATTTAGATGACTTCCCTCCTGTGATAGTGAGTCACACCACTTTTCCCCATAGGTTGAGCTATACCTCATACACCATAACCGATGTTCCTTCATCTATTGTGCTGCATCTCTGATTGTACACCCATCAGTACACCTTGCACTAAGATTAGTCCTGATTGAGGAAGACCGAATCCGGTCGAAACGTTTATTCATAAGGACCCCTTCCTTTTTTTCTAACAAATTATTGAAATAAATAAATGAACTGATTGAAGACATATTTTGAGTACTTACTTTATTTGGGGTAGTGTGCCAGAGTTCCTTTCTCCATATTTGATTATTTTTCTCCAGAGCACCTATAAGGTGAAGCAGGGTCCTATCTTCTCTGCAATACTTCCCAGTGACCCACTGGGGGAAATCATTCTAGTTGATGTCTAAAAGGTTAATTTCACAAAAAATTAAGTAAAAGCAGAGACAGCTTTCTTCATGACATAATAGCATCTAGGGATTTTTCATAGAGGATGAGAGCAAACCGTCAGTTCTCAAAAGGCAGTACAATCTACAGTAATGGATGAGTGTGTTTCCTGGGCATATATGTGAAGAGGTGGTTGAGTCCCTGTGCTGTTTTATGCTATCTACTTGTACTGCGAAAGGTGTTTTATACTAAATGTATGATATAGTGTTGATTCTTATAAATGTGTGTTAACATGTAAATGCTGCTAGCAGAGTGTGGGTTCCCGATGTATCAGAGTCACCACCAAGCAGGTGGGTTGAAGCAAAGGTAGATTAGATGTTAGATAAGATAGGGTTAAGTTGAGATAGACAGATGGCAAGTGGGTTGGCTAGTAGTGCAGGCCTCCATGGGGTGACTGTTCTAGATAGTGTTTGAGTAAGAGAAAACGTGGCTATGGTGCAGGGCCAATCAGGAAACCCTGAGGTAACTATGTGAGGTTTAGAGACTATGGCTCACGCCAGCGGGCTTAGGGAAGTCGTGTGACTAGAAAGCCGGCAGAACCCAGAAGCGGACGAAGGTGGGGGACCGGAGACGCAGACCCAGCAGATTGAGGACAAGTTCCAAGATAGCGGGGAACAGGTCGAGAAAGAGTACCCCAGAAATAGTAGAATCAGAACAATGAGGAGTGAGGCCATTTCGGTCAGAATGGTGAGGAGAATAAACTCAACAAGTTTGGTTGCCAAGTGAACTTTGGTGTTGCATGGGTTACTATTTTGTCTATGACGAGTCCCAGCAGTGGGATAATGGACATCAGCCTGAAAAAAACAGTAAGTGTCGGCCACCTCACCAGAAGTCACACACGGAGTCTCCTTGGTGAAGGAGCATGGCGACTGTACGGCCCAGTGACCATGCCTTTATTCATATGTATGGTTAATTGATTAGAAGGAGAGGAGAAAGGTTACAGAATTCAATAGATGAGGATGATGATGGCGATGATGACAACGACCAAGCACTAATTAAGGATGTGGCCTGGCTACCAGGAAAACTATGAAGAGAAGATACTTGTATACAAGTGTAACTCATCTTTTCAAAATTTTCAAGCACATTTTTTGACCCTTAACAAAAAGGACTGAACAAGAAATGCTAGGTGACATCCTAAAAGCCTTATGCTATAGCCCATAGTATCAGTGTGTAACATTTGTCTATACAAACAGGTGTGCAAAAACAGACTTGCACAGTTACATGTACAGATTTTTGTTAATGTTTTTATGTTTTATTAATACATTTAAATCCCCTTTCCCAAAAATGACATGACAAAAAAAGCAAAAGCAAAAAAGAGGCCAAAGCTTGCAGTATTGTTATGCCATGTATGATTGGCAAGTTGGGCTAGTTAAAGAGGTATTTTTTAACATTATCCCCCAACCCCCTCCCCTTGCCAAAAATACCATAACAAACTAACCATAATTAGTGATAGGTGGACGCGGACTGTCAGGTTTTCACACTCTAGTGTATATAATTGTATATTTATACCCCAGGTACATACTGTATATACTTTGATTTCCAGTGTAATATTGTGGTGATGGCAATAAACTTTAATGGAAATACAGAAGTAAATCATATAAGAAGGGCCACACTATATTACCCCAAGATACCAGATCTCAACTGTAAGAATTATAACCACCTATTCTAAGGCTGAAAATAGTGATTACATTACTGTGTATCTATTGTTATAAGCATGTGCATTAATTTCTATTAAAGCAACACTTCTGAATGGATTCTTGTAAGTTCTGTAATTGGATTCCAAGCACACATCTTGAGCATGGCCACTGGACTTACTGCCAATAGCCAAGCACATTAAAAATGTGTAATCATTTGTACAATGATTTAGGATAACAAACAGTAAATGAAAATCTCAGGGTGCACAATATTCTTCAAACTTTATTTAGTTCCTCAGTCCATAATATGGTACTGTCATGTTGCTCCCTTAGACTAGGATTACTCAATGACCAGGCTACGCCTGCTTTTCTTTCACGTCACCATTCAGATGAGGCCTGGTTTAAGACATGGAGAGGTCGGACATTTAGGTACACCTTAACGTGTTTGGATGGCGTTTGTGCTCTTTGATCAAAAAACATTAACTAGCTTACGTTATTAACATTTATAGCAATAGTGGAGGTTATGTATTCATTAATCGCAGTGTGATGGCACATACTGTGTATATACGACTGGATCAGTTACATGAAGATTGCAGTATTGCATTGGACAGTGCATTAAAATGATTGTAATTGCAGTGGCGTTGTGATCTGTGACTTACCACAGCCCCACCAAATAAAAGCGTTTGAATAGGTATCAGATACCAGATCAGTGGTGGTCCGACTTCCATCACATCCCCGATCGCCTGGTAAGAGTTCTGTTTTAAAATATTGTAGAGGGCCAACCAGGCCAAAGGCAGGACTTTGTCCTACTGCTGTGAAGCAGCCTTTCTTTTGCTTTTGTCTACGCTCCGGTCCTCTCCACAGAGAAAGGGGATAGGAATGGTTGGGTGGGTGGACTTTGTGTGTGAAAGCTATACCCTCATGCAGGTCCTCGAACAATCCAGGAGACTCCCACCGGGGATTGATGGACACAGATTCAATTTTCTTATTCAACAATCTTTTCCTAACAGTTACGCACAGTAACTCAGCCACATCATTACTGTGGACGAAACACTTGAACATTGTAGTCATGGAACACTTTACTTTCAGAGACTCTTCTCCCTCAGACAACTCCTTGGCTCTTGGTACTACTGCTGCTTTTACACTGTCCTTTCCTTCACTTGCTGACATCACAGTTCCTCTGAGTAAAGTTATAAATTCCTGTTCAGCCAAGGTTGACCCCAACCTTGAAGGCTCCGTTTCTACTAATGGTTTTTGCCAACCTGCACTGCCGATGGACCACTTTCGTTCACTTAGCTTCTTCAGGACGACCTCTTCTCCAAAGTCTATATCAGCCCTCTGATGTAGGACAAGAAACACTGGACACAGTTGCGACCCAGGATTGGGGGTCTGGAACTCACTACGGTGGGAAAGAGCACTCCGCTGTTCCATCCAACATTACAGCTTCTGTTTCTGGTTTTGGGCTGTGCCACATACACCTGTTTTCGATCCTAATTATCTGCAGGCCTGCACACTACCAAATGGCCACATGTGCAGCATTAGCATAAACATATCAACAATATGTACATTATTCCCTATGTTATTATTATTATTATTATTATTATTTATTATTATAGCGCCATCAATTCCATGGCGCTTTACATGTGAAAGGGGTATACATAATAGGGACAAGTACAATAATCATAAACAGTACAAGACACAGACAGGTACAGGAGGAGAGAGGTCAACTGAGGTTTTCAGGGTTGTGGTGTACGAGTCCAGCACTCCCTCACAACATTTTCCCGAGCTTCACCGTTTAGATCCAGGTTAATTTTGTTGGATCTCAAGGATCCCAAAGCATTAGATGACCTTATTTTATATTTTAGTTGTCATTTTAGTATATAATTTCCACAATTTCCATAATCTCTCAAGGTGTCTTCACTCTGATCTTATTTAGAACATTATTGTTTTATTGCCAATGAAATCTAGGAAAAGAATGTGACAACTACTATAACTACTACACCAAGAGCCGATGTACGTTTACAGCAGTAGCCATGTGGTGTTGCCTCTGGAGTCAGAGGGTCCTTTAGAGGCGGGTTTCCACTCCCTTTCTGATTGGGTGTTGAGAAGTTCTGATCCCTTACCAATAAGGTACTGTAATGTAAGCAAACAAGGGAATGAGCACAAAGGTAACAAAAGGGACTTGTTTGGGCCAACAAGTAACAGGCTTTTCTATCCTAGTTAGTGTTACCTAGCACCAATTCCCCTTGTCCACCCCTGCAAAAAAAAAACATTTAACAGAAGAGGAGGAAAAGCAGCATAGGAGAGAATGGATTGGCTGAGCATGCTGGAAAAGAAGGGAGATAAGGGAGGACTTAACTAGACTGAAGAACATGTTTTTTTCACCCTATATTAGAGATGGAGAGTGATGACCCAGCACCGAAGCACAGGGTGCATGCTAACGGTTCTGCAGCTCCATGTGAGAGGACCATGAGCTCCAGAGCCCAAAACTACAGGCGAGCCAGGTTACCAGGAGCTGCCCACCCACACCCGGCGTCCCACTTAGGAGAAAGATTCTACCTGCCATTCCCAGCCTCTCCAAACAACTGGACTCAGAAGCCCCAGTTTGGAACTCTGGGTGAATATACAGACCTGCTACAACAAGCAGTGAGTAGCTACTCCTGGGACTTGAAGTTTTACTGTTGGAGAGCTAATTACAACACTACTGCAAGAATTTGTGTTTTCACTATCTGGGGTTGTTGCTTTCATTAAAAGTGCACCAATAGTTACAGCAAGAAAGTCAACATCCACAGCAACTGGGGCCCCAATTTTTGACCGTATTATTTGTATAGCTGCAGCCATTTGTAGGTTTATGGTGATTAATTAGGAGCATGCTTGTTGTAATATTAAGGGGAAGTATCACCCTTAACATTGATAGTTATTGAACGAACATCTTGTACTTTTATAGATTAATGCATAGCATTACTTCTTTGTTGTTATTGGTATTCCCCCAGCAATTGGCACCTTTCATCCCTCTGTAAAAAAAACCTGAGTTTTAACCTCATCTCTTGTGAGTGTGAACGGAGCATGTACTGAGATTTTCCCGAGTCGAACCTTGGCAGAAAAAGAAGACACTTCTGCATTCCCCTAGAACTCCTAGCCAGATTTGGGTGCAGGTGTGGCGCCCCTGAGGCTTTTGGTCACCACAGGGTACTACATCTCAATTCAGGCATAGTATCCATCCCAGGTATGGGGAGATTGGTGTCTGTATGTCTCTCTTATACAACAACCTGTGCCATAGCTTGCTTAACACAGCCAGGAAATGAGTTAGGCTATGTGCGCACAGTGCATTTTTCGCGGCGTTTTTGCGCATTTTTCGGGTGCGTTTTTGGCCTCAAAACTGCAGGACTTTGCTTCCCCAGCAAAGTGTATGAGTTTTCATTTTTGCTGTCCGCACACATCTGGTTTTTTTACCTGCGTTTTTGAGTTAAAAAAAAAAATTGGACATGTCAGTTCTTTCCTGCGTTTTTCTGCGTTTTCCCCCCATGCAATGCATTGGAAAAATGCAGCAAAACGCAGAGATCAAAAACGCAGCAAAACGCAGCCAAAAACGCACCAAATCGCGGAAAAAACGCATGCGTTTTTTGATGCGTTTTTTCGACGCAGGTGCGTTTTTGTGCGTTTTTAGCGGCCAAAAACGCACAAAAACGCAGTGTCAAAAAGACGCAGTGTGCGAACCTAGCCTTAGACAGTTTCCCTTGCATAACATTAGCTTCTCACTAATTAGAGCAGAGGTGATCACCATGACAAAAGGAAAGTCCCTAGCTTGGTGACTCATCCAGAGGGAGGGGGGAGCACAGGGAAATACAGAAGCAGAGGCAGAATTACTTCAGATCAGTCTGGGACACAGAACAAGGCTAGGTTCACACACTGCGTTTTTTTGAAGCTGCGTTTTTGTGCGTTTTTTGCGGCAAAAAACGCACAAAAACGCACCCGCGTCAAAAAAACGCGGCAAAAAACGCACGCGTTTTGCCACGATTTGGTGCGTTTTTTGCTGCGTTTTGCTGCGTTTTTGCGCACTGCGTCTTTATGCATTTTTTATCAGTGAACAAAAAAAAAAGGTCTGATGTCATTTCCTTCTTCAATGTGTTCTTCATTCTCCACTAGTATATGCAGAAGAGCAGACAGCTGCAGAACTACAAGGCTCAGCATACTCCATCCAATAGTGTATGCAGGAGAGCAGACAGCAGCTGCAGAACTACAAGGCTCAGCATGCTCCATCCAGGACTGTATGCTTGAGGGAGAGCCAGGGGGAGCAGACCTACAAGGCTCAGCATCCTCCATCCAATAGTGTATGCAGGAGAGCAGACAGCAGCTGTCGAACTACAAGACTCAGCATCCTCCATCCAATAGTGTATGCAGGAGAGCAGACAGCAGCTGTCGAACTACAAGGCTCAGCATCCTCCTTCCAGGACTGTTTGCAGGATATCTTTGCCCCCCCAAAACAAAAAAAATGATGTGGGCTTCGCAATATTTTTGTATGCTAGCCGGGTACAGCAGGCAGGTACGGGCTGCCCCCAACCCCCAGCTGCCTATTTGTACCTGGCTGGGAACCAAAAATATAGGGAAACCCTTTTTTTTTTAATTATTTCATGAATTTCATGAAATAATTTAAAAAAAAAATGACGTGAGCTTCGCCCAATTTTTGAGTCCAGCCGGGTACAACTAGGCAGCTGGGGATTGGAATCCACAGTGTAGGGTGCCCATGCTTTCTGGGCACCCCCGCTGTGAATTGCAGTCCCACAGCCACACCAGAAAATGGCGCTTTCATAGAAGCGCCATCTTCTGGCGCTGTATCCAACTCTACCAGCTGCCCTGATGCCGGGTGGCTCGCTGGGTAATAATGGGGTTAGGGATAGCTGTATAGCTGGCCCTAAGCCCGAAATTCATGGTGTCACGCCAATATTAGACATGGTCGCCATGAATTTCTAGTAAAGATAAAAAAAAAACACAACACACAGAAAAATATTTTTATTAGAAATAAAACACAACACAATTAGTGACTCCATCTTTATTGAAATAAAGAACCCCCCTCCGCAGTAATCCTGGGTCAAGGGTCCCGCGCCGTCCAATCCGGATCCAATATCATCTGATCGGTTTGCTGGAAGGAAAATCGATCAGATGATGTGTCAGGTTCTAGGGGCTGAAGCACATCACACATCAGCTGATTGTATAAAAGCCGTTTATATAATCAGCAGATGCATCGGTGCAAAAAAAAAAAATACTCACTTATGTGCTGATTACCGGCAGCTCCTGGAGCGATGGGACGGGAGTCTGATCCTGTCCGATCGCTGCAGCAGCTGCCGGTAATCAGGGATGAAGTCTCCTGACGCATCCGCTGATAGCTTAAACCGGCCGGGCGCCCGCATCACCGCGATACTTACGATCACCTGATGCGTCAGGTGACTGCATCAGGTGATCCATCGCCAGGTCCTGCATCTATCGGAGGTGTCCCAGCCGTCTGCACACAGCCGGAGCGGCGATACCGTGAGAGGAGCGGGCATGGCATCGGGAGGCTGCAGACAGGTGAGTATAACTTTTTTTTTTCTACTGTTCACTTTTGTTTTCGCAGCCGCTTCCACCTCCTGCCCAGACATGGCGCCGCACGGCAGCATACATGCACAGGACCGGAGGTGGAAGCGGCGGTGACGGTACCGGGAGGATTCACGCTTCTGTGTTTACTGACAGAAGGAATCCTCTTCCTGTACATGTCACTTTACTACCCACCTCCTGCGTTTATAGCTGCGTTTTTGGTCTTAGAAACGCACCAAAACGCACCAAAACGCAGCTATTTGCGTTTCTCATTGCGTCTTTCAACATCCCATTGCACTCAATGGATGAAAAGCGCAGTGAAAAACGCGGGAATAATTGACATGCTGCGTTTTTGTGGCACCACAAAAACGCAGCTGAAAAAAAACGCTGTGTGCAGACAGCAAAAATGAAAACTCATAGACTTTGCTGGGGAAGCAAAGTCATGCAGTTTTCTGAGCAAAAACGCAGCGAAAAACGCACTGTGTGAACTTACCCCAACACGGTCTTTGGAAGGCGTGCTTCCCAGCTCTTCCAGGTAGAACTGGCCAGACCAGGGGCAGGCTGGAGACAGTGGGAGGAAGGGGACCGGTACCAGTAGATCTTATGGGAAGGAGGAGTTCAACAGCAGTTGCCGAAGGAGAGTTTCATTGCTTCACCGGGACCAGCGCTACTACAGGGTGCAGAGCCCTAGGGCAAGTTATACTTCACGTTGGCTTGCAAAATCTGAAGGACGGGAAGATTTAAAGTCTCTCGTCCACCACCCAAATAGCTCAAGGTACAGTGATACACCAGATCCGGGACTGAGTTAAGCGGCTCGTCCCAAGGCAAGGATCCACTTCACCTGTGATAGGGCTGGGACACTTAAACAATCATGGTGGTCCCCAAAGTGAATTATGCCACGGGGATCGACACAGCACATCTTAGAGAAGGAGAGACCCACGGAGACTGCCATACCGGACCTAACCTCTGACCTACCCGGCTTCATCACGGCAGAGACCAGTACCCGGAGTAGGGCGTTGATCCAGTAAGTAAAGACCTGGAACACGCACCTATTGACTCTGACTCTGATTGCCATCGCCATCGCCCTGCGCTCCGGCGCTCCCGGGGACTGCCATGCCCCCACCATCCTCCCGGGGCTTGCTCCGCCTGTGGGCAGAGATACTATCCCAGCTGCACCCAACATCTACCCCTGTGAGAGACCCTGCAGGTGGTGCCACAATCATCTAAATTCTTTCCTCATCATCACCCCCCACCTTCCACCTCCAACTACCACCTCCATCCTTCCTACCACCCTCCACCCTCCTTTCTTTACGCCTCGGGGCAATGGAACCGGGCCAGGCCACCCTGTGACAACACAGAGGATCTGCATTCCCGGCCAGGCACCTGCCCCATGGGGTGCTACACAGGCAGTGTACAATATTGAGGTGAGAACTACAGGACGCCCTGCCCACAGACTACCCAAAAAGACAGACGGCTCTCCCAAAATACAGTCTGAACAGGTGCAAAACTGAACATGACATATAAAAACAAAAAAAGACAGTTGCACTCTATAAAGCTAAATCATGCCAACTATGAATGTAAGAATATAGACATGCATTACTGCTTAAGGAAATCTAGGAAAAATTGAGATATTTAGCATACAAAAATGGCCATTTCTATATCAGCCCATTAGACACATCAAGGCATATCTTGTATACTGGGAACCTACACTGAACTGAAGCCTCTCTCTGGGTTACAAAAGGAGAAAACGCGCCAAGCAGAGAGAGCAGAGACCGTCCAGCGCCCCAAAGCAGACATCATTGATGACATCACGTTTTGGAGAGGTGACGTCCTTTTTTTCGTTTGTTCTCTTATCTGCTCTACCTACTTAGTACGTTATCTCCTTTTTAATGTGCATGTACAGTGACCTTTCTTGCTGACTTATCACTTCTCTTTAGGGTACCTTCACACTTAGCGATGCAGCAGCAATCCGACCAGCGATCTGACCTGGTCAGGATCGCTGCTGCATCGCTACATGGTCGCTGGTGAGCTGTCAAACAGGCAGATCTCACCAGCGACCAGTGAACAGCCCCCAGCCAGCAGCGACGTGCAAGCGATGCTGCGCTTGCACGGAGCCGCCGTCTGGAAGCTGCGGAGACTGGTAACTAAGGTAAACATCGGGTATGGTTACCCGATGTTTACATTAGTTACCAGCGCACACCGCTTAGCTGTGTGTGCAGGGAGCAGGGAGCCGCGCACACTGAGCGCCGGCTCCTTGCTCTCCTAGCTACAGTACACATCGGGTTAATTAACCCGATGTGTAATGCAGCTACATGTGCAGAGAGCCGGAGCCGGCAGCACAGGCAGCGTGAGAGCTGCAGAGGTTGGTAACTAAGGTAAATATCGGGTAACCACCTTGGTTACCCGATGTTTATCTTGGTTACAAGCTTACCTCAGCTGTCAGACGCCGGCTCCTGCTCCCTGCTCGCTTCATTTGTCGCTCTCTCGCTGTCACACACAGCGATCTGTGTGTCACAGTGGGAGAGCACCTTTGAAGAAAACGAATCAGGGCTGTGTGTAACGAGCAGCGATCTCGCAGCAGGGGCCAGATCGCTGCTCATTGTCACACACAGCGAGATCGCTAATGAGGTCACTGCTGCGTCACAAAAAGCGTGACTCAGCAGCGATCACGGCAGTGAGCTCGCTGTGTGTGAAGTACCCCTTAGACCCGACAATGATAGTGAATTCAAAAGAGTATAGCACAGTGAGCAGTGAGCGCATTCCGAGCATGACAACCAGTGTATGCTCAGTAGAACAAAAATTAGCCCAATACTGAAAGGGTCATCACCGATAATGTTACATTTCAGGGTGATAACAGTAGCTGGGGCAGTGACTGCAGCGCCAGCTCACTGATGACTTGTTTGAGAATTCCCAGTGAATGCTGGGATAGTCAAATCATTATTGGAAGTTAAAAAACTAACAGGCAGACAGGATGTAGAAGTAGAGAGGGAGCGGTAGGGAAACTTTACTTCAAGTATAAGGGAAAGTGGCGGGCTTATTGGTTGGATTACTAAATTATTAAATTCACTGGTGGCTTTGGAACATTCCTTTAAGAATAAGGGCTCATTCAAACGATCGTTCTGCTTGTCCTGGTGAGTTCCTGTTTTTTTGCGGACCCACGGACAGGACCATATTTTCAATGTCTTTTGTGTAGGATCGGATGGCACATGGTAGCACTTCCGTGTGCATCCGATCCTACAAAAAAACACATCGGATGCCGTATGTCCATTCCGTTATTATGGAACATGTCCTATTCTGTTCTGTAATAACGGACCGTGACTCAATACAAGTCAATGGGTCCACAAAATCCCCGGAAGCCACACCAAAGCACTTCCGTGTTACTTCCGTTGGGTGCCCTTGCAGTCTGTGTCCCGCTCCTTGCCAGCCCCGCGGATGCTCTAACTGTAGTGTGTCCGCAGCTGCCCGCACTGCGGTGTCAGCAGCTGCGGGGATGACGAGTGCTGCCATCAGGAGGTTAGTAAATTTCATTACCTGTGGTGATGAAGTCCTGCCCTCCTGACATCAGCGCTCATCACTGACAGCCGCGTTCTTACATCACCTCTCGCGGGCGGTCTGTGACTGTGACTAGTGGTGACGTCACGAGCCGCTCGCGATACTTGGTTTGTGAAGGCGGCGGTCATTGAACTCAGTGACCAGTGCTGATGTCAGGAGTGCAGCGATCACCACAGGTAATGTACCGCGCTAACCTCCTGACAGCAGCACTCGTCATGCCCTGCATTGACCTTGGCTGACCTATTGATGTTAGCTCAGGTCACTGCACGGCTCTCCCAGCCAATGGGGAACATTCTGTTCTTCGTTGACTGGGACATTGACTATGGTGTGGATCGTTGTGAGACCCCCTTATTGGATTACACCAGACCTGGATTTGTTTTTCTTTCTAATAAATTGGTGAAAGAGGGAATGTGTTGGGGAGTGTTTTTTCAAATAAAAATATGTTTGTCGTCTATTTTTTTTTTTTATTACTGACTGGGTTTGTGATGTCAGGTATCTGATAGACATGTGACATCACTAACCCCAGGGCCTGATGCCAGGTGACATTACACATCTGGCATCAACCCCATATATTACCCCGTTTGCCACCGCACCAGGGCAACGGGATGAGTTGGGGCAAAGTGCCAGGATTGGCACATCTAATGGATGCGCCACTTCTGGGGTGGCTTTAGCCTGCTATTTTTAGGCTGGGGAGTGTCCAATAACAGTGGACCTCCCTAGTCTGAGAATACCAGACCACAGCTGTCTGCTTTACCTTGGCTGGTCATCAAATTTGAGGGGGACCCCGTGTTTTTGTTTTAAATTATTTATTTAATTTGAAAATAACAGTGTGGGGTGCCCTCTGTTATGGATTACCAGCCAAGTGAAGCGGACAGCTGTGGTTTGCAGGCTGCAGCCATCTGCTTTACCCTAGCTGGCTACAAAAGATAGGGGGGACTCCACGTCTTTTTTTTTTTTTAATTTTTTTTTTTTCCGGCTAAATACAAGGCTAAGCACCGTTTAGTGCCACATGCAAGTCACAAAAGGGTGCCAGCTTAGAATATGCAGGAGGGTGGGACATTATATAGGTCTTTCTCATCTATCTATTCATCTATCTATCCCTCTACTCATTCATTCATTCATTCATCCCTCTCTCTCTCCCTGTCTCTATATCTATCTATCCCTCTACTAATGCATTAATTCATTCATCCCTCTATAGGCTGCTTTGCAGTTATCGTGCGTTCGCATGAGCAATCGCACCCGCCCCCATCGTTTGTGCGTTACGGGCAATTTGTTGCCCATGTCGCACAAAGTCGTAAACCCCTGTCCCATGTACTTACCTTCCAAACGACCTCGCTGTGGGCGGCGAACATCCACTTCCTGAAGTGGAGGGACGTTCGGCGTCACAGCGACGTCACACAGCGGCCGGCCAATAGAAGCGAAGGGACGGAGATGAGCGGGACGTAAACATCCTGACCACCTCCTTCCTTCTGCATTGCCGGCGGGATGCAGGTAAGCTGCAGTTCATCGTTCCCGGGGTGTCACACGGAGCGATGTGTGCTGCCTCGGGAACGATGAACAACCGACGCACAGACGGACGTTCGATATTTTGAAAATGAGCGACGTGTCAACGAGCAACGATAAGGTGAGTATTTTTGTTCATTCACAGTCGCTCGTAGCTGTCACACGCTACGATATGTCAAACGATGCCAGATGTGTGTCACTAACGACGTGACCCCTCCGACATATCATTAGATATATCGTAGCGTGTAACGTGCCCTTATCTCTCTGTCTCTACTCTATATCTATCCATCTCTATATCTACTCATCTATTTATCTTTATTGCTGCTTCCGTTTTTTGCAGTCCGCAAAAAAAATGGAAGGCACATGGATGACACACGGATGCCACATGGACCATATACGGAACGGAACGGTTGTCACACGGATGCCACACGGTTGCATCCATGAAAAAAACAGACCGTTTTTTGAGGCCCGCAAAAACGGAACGGTCATGTGAATGTAGCCTAAACTGGATGGATGCAAGAGTGATAGTTGGGAGGCCACAGAGGACGATATTATGATAGTCAAGGCTGGAGATAATGAGGGTATTACTTACATTTTAACTTATTTGGTATTGGAGAAGCAACAAATTTCTCAATATTTTTATTATGGTGCATAATTTAAAAAAAAAATAATAATAATTGGTAGACCCTCTCGTGTTAGGCTGTAAAGAATGACCAGTTTTAAAGGTTTAGCTGCTAACATCTTGAAGCCTGAGGTTTTGTGAAATCCATACCTTGAAATAACAGGCCATTGGTTTAAGGATATTTTCCTATGTGCAAAAATGCAGGTGCAGCAACAAAATACAGAATAGCAATCTGCTCTCATTAATGCATTTTCTGCATTTCTTCAGCGTGTTTTCCCTTTTTTTGCATTTTGGTGCAGATTTAAAGCGGGGCTTGTTTTGCCATGGGGTATGACCGAATCACTAGGAACAGGGGTGTCTAAACTGGCCCTCAGACTAGGGAACCCTGATTCCAAAGGTACGTCTGAAGGTGATGATGTTTGGGCCGCCTTTCTTGCCCTAGCTCCTGAACAACTCTAATCTTGTGCCCCCCTTCCCTCTACCCAGGAGAGGGCTTGAATAGGAGTGATTAATACCACACAGATACGCAGATGGGGGAAAATCAAAATTCAAACTCACAGCAATCATTCACAAAGGTATAGACAATTTCTGATCAGGAGGAAACTAAAGGAAGGGAGGAAAAAATCAGACAAGAGTATCGTCACAACACACCAAACAGCACACAGAAGTTCAACAGCAACTGGATAACAAAGGACAAGGACCGGGATCGCATAAAGCTATAATCGGCATGGGAGAACAAGCTCTACCATTTTAAAAAGGGCAGAGGTGACTGTGATAAGTATCCTGCAACATGTCACTCAAACAGTAAACAACAGGCTATCAGAAATTAACTTCTTCAAGCCCAGTTACTAATAAGAGCACAGTTGGTCAATGCCCTAGTCTTTCTGTGCAACTCAAAAACAGCATCATATGAAGTGTTTGACTCTGCTGTATGAACAGTATTAGAAGTAGTCCTGACATTGGGTGAGTTTTGACCAAGACACCGTGTGACAGTTTTGTTCAGTTTTTAGTATAGAAACACTAATACTAATTCTAATACTTAATGCGGGCGTCACACGAGACGATCTATCGTGCGATGCATCGTCGGGGTCACGGTTTTCGGGACGCACATCCGGCATCGTTTGTGACATCGTTTCGTGTGACACCTCCTAGCGACACTGAATCGGTCACAAATCGTGAGTCATGTACACGCCGCTTGTTTTTAAAAAATCGTTTATTTTTCATGGCGCCGGTTGTTCATCGTACCCGGGGCAGCACACATCACTCCGTGTTACACTCCGGGAACGATGAACACAGCTTACCTGCGTCCCGCGGCACCCGCCGGCTATGCGGAAGGAAGGAGGTGGGCGGGATGTTTACATCCCACTCATCTCCGCCCCTCCGCTTCTATTGGCCGGCTGCTGTGTGACGTCGCTGTGACGCCGAACGTCCCTCCCCTTCAGGAAGAGGATGTTCGCCGCCCACAGCGAGGTCGCTCAGCAGGTAAGTACGTGTGACGGCGGTTTAACGACTTTGTGCGACACGGGCAGTGTTTTGCCCGTGACGCACAAACGACAGGGGCGGGTATGATCGCTCGTGCGATCGCACAATAGATCGTACCGCGTGACGCCCGCATAAGAATGCAACTGTGCTTTTACATGAATTTTTTCATTGGTATCCATAAAATCCACAGTTCAGTGGCATCTTTAACTGCACAGTGAGCATGAGTTTTCAAGAAATAACATGCACTTGAACTGTTAAAAGGAATCTGTCTCTAGGTTTTCACTACTGTGAGACTGTGACCGGGGTTATCTATGACGGCCGGTATGTCTCGCCCCGGTTGTGCTCACTCCATGATAGAAAGTAAATCCACTCTAGGGTTAATGCTGTTTCCCTACAGGCTGAAGGAAGGGTTAAATGGAATGAGGAACAAGGGCAGGTGTGCCGGGTGTGGGGGAGTGAACAGAACTCCCTGGGTTCTCTGCTGGAGAGGCACATGTATATTGTTGTGGACTTTTGTTTGGACATTAAAACCGTGTGCTGTGAACCTTAATGCCTGGATCCCGTGTCTTCTGCTGCGCAGCCGACCGTGCTACCTCACATATGGTGGAGAATCGGCGGGCATGACAGCCGGTGAGGTGTAGCATCCATCCCTGGTGACCCAGTAGCACATGTCCTGGATTCGAGCGGCTATACTACAGCCCAAACCCGGCGACGCCATGGAGGACATACTAAAGCAGCTGGCTCAGGCTAATGCACAGCAACAACAGGCTAATGCACAGCAACAACAGGCTAATGCACAGCAACAACAGGCTAATGCACAGCAACAACAGACTAATGCACAGCTACAAGAGGCTAATGCACAGCAGCAACAGACCAATGCACACCTGCTCCGGGCGTTGGAACGTCAGCAGCAATCCTTGCAAGTGCAGGAAAAAAGGCACCAAGAACAGATGGTTCTCCTGGCCAAGTCGATCCGTGCCGGACCGGCAGCAACAACCCCGGGACCGGATGACGACGGCAGCGTCCGGAAAGCGGTGAGACAAGCGTTGCAAAAGATGACCCCGGGGGATGATGTGGAAGCGTTCCTGGCGGTGTTTGAGCGGGTGGCCGAGCGGGAAAAGCTGCCGACCCCCCAGTGGGCTGAGGTATTGTCGCCCTATCTGACGGGGGAACCCCAAAAAGCGTACCTGGACCTCTGTACCGAGGACGCCATTGACTATGTGACCCTGAAAGCCGAAATACTGGCTCGGTTGGGGGTGAATACCTATGTACGGGCTCAGCGGGTAAATCAGTGGTTCTATGAGGAAGCCAAACCCGTACGCTCCCAGGCCTATGACTTGTTGCATCTTGTAAAAAAGTGGTTGCAGCCTGACACTCTGAGCCCGGCGCAAATGGTGGAAAGGGTAGTAGTGGATCGTTTTGTGCGCACTTTACCCGTCACCGTTCAACGGTGGGTAGGACAGGGTGACCCGAGTACCCTGGACCAATTAGTGTCCCTGGTAGAGCGGCATGTGGCTACACAGGACTTGATACGGGACACTGAGACTTTGCGTACCGCCCGTCGGTCCGGCCCCTCCAAGCCTAGGGCCAAGGACCCACCGCTGACAACGGTGCAGGAGTCCCCTACCGTCCCGTCTGAGGCCGCGGCCGCCATTCCTGAGGTCCGGAAGGTTCTGTACCCTAAACGACAACCCGTCAAGGGGGTTGCCGTCCCCATTAGATGTTGGCGGTGGCAGCGGGTGGGACATATGGAAGCCCAGTGTCCACTCACCACGGAGCCCATGGATTGTGGGGTTACCCGGCGGGGTTCAATGTATGCTCAGGTGGTGTGTACCACTGACCTGGTCTCCCCAGAGACGGAGCCCCACTTGTGCCAAATACAGGTGAATGGATGTCCGGTTACAGGATTGTTGGATTCCGGAAGCTTAGTGACCCTTGTGCGATCCACCTTGAGGGCTAAAGTAAAGGCCACAGGACGTACCGTGGGGGTGGTTTGCATACATGGGGACCGCCGAGACTATCCCACGGGGATTGTCACCATCACAGCACCTTGCGGTCAGGTGCAACATGAGGTGGGACTTCTTAACACTCTTCCTTATGACGTGATCCTAGGAAGGGATCTGCCCTATTTTTGGACTTTATGGAGGGGACCCCCTAAGTCCCCTCAGATATTGGTCAGTCCGGGACCTGAGCCCTACAATCCTGAATCCGGGACGCCTGCCGTAGGGGTCCCCATGATAGGGACAGAGTGTGAACCCGATAGGTCACCCCTAGAGGTATTGGCAGGAGAGGCTGAGATGGTCGAGCCCATCCCGGAGTTGGAGGCGTCCCCGGATACGTTTGGGACAGCCCAACTCCAGGACCCTACATTAATACATGCCCGGAGTCGGGTGACAGTAGTTGACGGGGTGGCACAGCTGCCCGGTGCCCAGGTAAGGTACCCGCATTTCGCTCTTAAGCAAGATTTACTCTACCGGGTAGATGAAATACGGGGCGTGGGGGTAGAACAGTTGGTGGTGCCCCAGCCGTATCGCCGGCGGGTCCTCGACTTGGCTCATAAACACCTGATGAGTGGCCACCTAGGGGTCAAGAAAACGCAGGAGCGAATATTGCAAAGGTTCTATTGGCCCGGGGTCTTTGGGGAGGTAAAACGGTTCTGCGAAACCTGCCCGGAGTGTCAGCTTACCGCACCCCTGACCCATTTTCGCAGTCCGTTGGTACCGTTACCCATTATAGAAGTCCCTTTTGAACGGATAGGGATGGATCTGGTGGGGCCCCTCGTAAAGTCCGCTCGAGGGCACCAACACATCCTAGTGATCGTTGACTATGCCACCCGGTATCCCGAGGCGATACCTCTCAGACATACTGCAGCAAAGCTTATAGCTCTGGAGTTGTTTGCTGTGTTCTGCCGGGTGGGGTTGCCCAAGGAGATCCTTACGGATCAGGGGACCCCATTCATGTCTAAAGTGACCAAAGAGCTATGCCGGCTACTCCAGATCAAGCAGTTGCGTACGTCTGTGTATCATCCTCAAACGGACGGTTTAGTCGAGCGTTTCAATAAAACCCTGAAAACCATGCTAAAAAGGGTGATTTCAAAAGACGGGAAAGACTGGGATATGATGCTTCCCTATTTGATGTTTGCCATACGAGAGGTGCCACAGGCATCCACGGGGTTTTCGCCTTTTGAATTGTTATACGGGCGACATCCCCGGGGATTGTTGGACCTGGCAAAGGAAACATGGGAGCAAGAGCCCACCCCCCATAAAAGTGTGATTGAACACATTTTGGGTATGCAGAACCGCATAAGCGCGGTCATGCCAATTGTGAAGGAGCAGTTACCGGAGGCTCGACGACAAGCCATATCGGAGGAAGTAAAGACAATGTTACGCCTGGGGGTCATCGAAAAATCCCGGAGTGAATGGGCTAGTCTGATTGTCCTAATACCAAAACCCGATGGCTCCTTAAGGTTCTGCAATGACTTTAGGAGATTGAACGAAATATCCAAGTTCGATCTCTACCCCATGCCCCGGGTGGATGAGCTGATTGATAGGCTGGGACAGGCGCGATATTTTACCACGCTCGACCTGACCAAGGGGTACTGGCAGGTGCCACTAACGGAGTCCGCCAAGGAGAAAACCGCTTTTGTTACGCCGGAGGGTCTCTTCCACTATGTTGTCTTGCCTTTTGGGTTACATGGCGCTCCGGCCACGTTCCAGAGGTTGATGGACTTAGTGCTGGAACCCCACCAGGCGTATGCATCAGCGTACCTGGATGACATCATTATTTACAGCTCCGATTGGCAGACCCACTTGGAACAGGTACAAGCGGTGGTGGACGCGCTTCGAACAGCCGGATTGACAGCCAATCCCAAGAATTGTGCATTGGGACTCACGGAAGCCCGCTACTTGGGCTACGTGATAGGCCAAGGAGTGATTAAGCCCCAAATTAACAAGGTTGAGGCGATCCAGAAGTGGCCTAGACCCCTGACCACGAAGCAGGTTAGGGCCTTCCTGGGTATCGTGGGGTACTACAGGAGGTTTGTAAAGGATTTTGCGGGACTATCAGCCCCCTTGACGGACCTTCTCAAAGGCAAGACGTCCGTCATGGTGCGCTGGACTCCGCAGGCCGAGGACTCCTTCCGGGCCCTGAAGGAGGTCCTGTGCGGACAGCCCGTTCTTGTACACCCTGATTTCCGGAAGGAGTTCATAGTACAGACTGACGCCTCAGAGGTCGGCCTGGGGGCAGTGCTGTCTCAGGTGGTTCAGGGGGAGGAACACCCCGTCACCTTCTTAAGTAGGAAGCTCACCCCTCCCGAGCGGAATTATAGCGTAGTGGAGAAGGAGTGCCTGGCGATCAAGTGGGCCTTGGAGTCCCTACGCTATTACCTGCTGGGACGGCAGTTTCGCTTGGTGACGGATCACTCTCCACTGGTCTGGATGAGGTCCGCCAAGGAACGGAATGCCCGGGTTACCCGGTGGTTCCTTTCTCTGCAGGACTTCCGGTTTACGGTTGAACATAGGGCCGGTGGGTTGCAGGGCAACGCCGATGCCTTGTCCCGCGGCCCGTGTTTGATGGCGGGAGTTCAACCCCGCACGCTTGAACTGAGGGGGGGTATGTGAGACTGTGACCGGGGTTATCTATGACAGCCGGTATGTCTCGCCCCGGTTGTGCTCACTCCATGATAGAAAGTAAATCCACTCTTGGGTTAATGCTGTTTCCCTACAGGCTGAAGGAAGGGTTAAATGGAATGAGGAACAAGGGCAGGTGTGCCGGGTGTCGGGGAGTGAACAGAACTCCCTGGGTTCTCTGCTGGAGAGGCACATGTATATTGTTGTGGACTTTTGTTTGGACATTAAAACCGTGTGCTGTGAACCTTAGTGCCTGGATCCCGTGTCTTCTGCTGCGCAGCCGACCGTGCTACCTCACACTACCTAATCTGAGCATAAAATAGAGACAGAAACCCTGATTCTAGCAATGTATCACTTATTGGGCTGCTTGTTGTACTGTAGTTTTGATAAAATGATCGCTTTTTTTTTTTCATTAATCCTCCATGTAGCTCTCTATAACACCACCTCCACCACTGATTGGCAGCTTTCTGCCTATGCGCAGCGTACACAGAAAATTGCGTAGGCAGGGTTACACAGAGATCAGCATTCAGACAACTGGTAGATCTGTCACGGGCGAGGGCCAGACCGTAGCTAAGGGGCTGCTCGGGGATGCTCGGATCCAGGGCTTTACTGTGGCTCGAGTGGGAACCGGACCCGGGCTCGAGCAGCGGTCCGCCGCCCACAAGTAAAAGAGGGGATATTTACAAGGGAGATTGTCTGTGACGCCACCCGTGGGTTGCGATGATGGATGGTGACACCGTCGCTGCCTAAATATGGGGGTGCCTGGGGCTGATGAAGCAGGGCAGCAAGGTGGGGTCCCCTCCACGGGTAGGGGAATTGTAGTCCCGGGTCCCAGTTGGGAGTTGTGGTGGTGGCAGGGATTGCAGGGATCAGCACACTTACAGTTGGTTGTCCTGGTGCTGGATGAGGTTGTATTGATGTGGAGGGTCAGTAAACACAGAGTCTTTTGTAAACCAAATTGCTGGTAACTGGTGCCCCCGGCTGCTTGAGGACGGGCCCCTCACCCAGGGGTGTACTACAGGTGCTCTTCTCCTGCCTGAGGTCTGTGTCTGCTCCGTACACAGGTCCGGACCGGGTCCCGACAGTCGGCACCGGGGGGCCACTACCCTGTCCCGGTCCACTTCGGGTCCGACAAAAGGCTGGCCTATTCCTGAGGCCTTTACTGCCCCTCTTCCCAAGCTCCACGCAGGAGCTCCTTCCATACTCTACGCTTCCTGCAGACTGACTGCTCACTGCAAACTGGAAACTCCCTATATCGTTTCCTCCCAGACACTTCAGACCTCTCAACTCCTCCCACTGGTGTTGTGTGTCACTGTGTTAGAAACTCCCCAAGGGAGAGTGAGATCTGCACCAAAAAGATGGATGCAAACCTCTGTGACACCCTAGTTTTGCCAGGGCGGCACAGATCTGCAGCAGATAAAACACTGAGTTTATCAAAAAGCGCAACATACAGCCCAGTAAGTGACAAATTGCTCATGATGTTCTCAGATGAGGTAGCAAAAAGTTTGTGACACATTCCCTTTAAAAGCAGCGGACTTTCTAATAAAAAATGCAGTGGAAAAAGCGCAGTGTTTACATTACTCAGTGATATTGCTGATCGGAATATGGAGTTTTCCTCTACAGAAAAATAATATATGCCCATTTCTGATCACGTATACCATCGCTGACCCAACTTTCTCAGACTCCTGAGTGACGATTCTACATAGTTCTGCAGTGATCCGTTACCTTCTTCTGCCTGGAAAATGCTTTTCCATACATAAATTTCTGAGATGATAGATAATAAAACTGCGATTACGTCCCGGAGAGAACAGAAACACTTGTACTCTTGCATGCTATGAAATATACATCAGGCTCCCATAAGATGAATGCAGCCTCCTTCTATTGTCAAGTTGTTTAAAAAAAAATAAGTATTTTGCTCTCTAGTAAAGTTACACTCGGCATTGCTAATTTGCATACAATTCGCATAAAACCGGTATCAAAATAAAATATAGGTGATGAAATCTGAGTGGAAATTACATATATTAGGTTTAGGAATAATTAAATACTTTAAATATGGAAACCTTAAGCACGACTGATTTACGATATCTATATAGATTATGTTCCGCGCCCGTTTATTAATTGACAGGATGCGATATATCATGGATTCTCTAAAAAACAGCGTCACCTTAATCACTGCTGATCCTCTGCGAAGCCATCAAAAGAATATATTTTATTACCGATTTTATAAAATACTATTACACTTACACAATCCCTTTTTTTATAGGCATCATTAAAAAATACAACGTCGAAGGCCTTTCACCCAACCCGATATATTTCCATACGTCTAGTAAATGTCCAGCAATTAGTGGAGAAAGTGATAAATAAAATAATATAATGGTGCAGATGCCGTATCACCTACAGCTCCGCATTAAGGTCATTATACAAATAATTTACATATTATAATAAGGTTCTTCTCTTCCCACAGCCACGATAAATGCATGAAAATGTCCACATTTTCACACAATTAATCATGGGGGCCATGGAAGGGCTAGGCTTTGTGCTGCGTGTGTTTGGCTTAGCACAGCTTGATAAATATACTGTGCAGGTTCGGCCCCCCAACCAACGAGGGGCTTAAAGGAGATCCCATCGGATGAACGCTTTGTAGCACCAGGTGACACATAAGAATCCAGTGCAAGAGACCCACTGGCCCGACCTGTTTGTCCTTTCCTATGTGACACTAACAATTACCGCGTAACAGGGTGTACTGAAGTGTATTACATGATAAAGTGACTTATCTAATATATGACATGCATCAGAATGAGAGTTAATGAAATGGTTTAGAGAAGGAATAGCAGAATTATATGCCAAGATAATAGCGCTTTCTGTAATGAGGAGCCCAGGGGCTGAGATAAAGGGTTATGGACAATGCACCTATAATGCAATGATTCACTTGATTAATGTCTGCTCAAGCTAGAGCTGGGGAATTGTGAGTGCCACATAAAGTCAAGGCAGTAATATTCATGAGAAGAGTTGTAGTTTAATGGGGTTTATTTAAGCATCTGTGTAATATTGGGAAGTGAATTTATATGTCAGTGTGGAAAACTCAAGTGTATCATAAAATTCCTATAATTAGCAATAAGGAAAGGATTTCCCATTTTTTGAATTTGTATTTTAGAAAAATGTAAAAAGTGATCGCGCAGGAAAAAAAAATCACACTTGTGTAGACTTGCTTGTTCTCACCCACAAAGCTCTCCACAGACTCGCTGTCTGGGGGTTATGCTCGACACCGATCTCTCCTTCACCTCCTATATACGGTCGCTTGCACCTCAAGAACATCTCTAGAATCCGCCCCTTTCTCACCATGGTAACTACAAAAACCCTCACCGTGGCCCTGATCCACTCCCACCTTGACTACTGCAATTCTCTATTAATCTGTCTCCCCCTAACTAGACTCTCTCCTCTACAGTCCATCCTTAATGCTGCAACCAGGGTCACGTATCTGGCTAACTGCTACTCAGATGCCTCTGCTTTGTGCCAGTCATTGCACTGGCTGCCCATATATCACATGATCCAATTCAAACTGCTTGTTCTCATCCACAAAGCTCTCCACAATTTGGTACCCTCTATATCTCCGCCTTCATCTCTGTCTATCACCCTACCCGTTTTCTACGCTCTGCAAATGACATCCAACTAACATCCACACTAATCCGAAACTCCCACTCCCGGATCCAAGACTTCTCCCCAGCTGTACCAATTCTCTGGAATGCTCTACCCCAAGAAACTAGAATGAACCACAACTTACTCAGCTTCAGACGCTCCCTAAAAACACATCTTTTTAGGGTGGCCTATCACACTCCCTAATCAAATTAAATTTACATAGTCCCTCCACAATTTTTCTGGCAAACTCCACCACACCCAAAAGCATCTCAAAGATTGGCTGGTGACTGGCTCATGCAGACTTTATCTATCCCCCATTTCCTTGAGATGGCTGGATTGTCATTGTAAATAAGCACCTATACCTTGTCCCCCCACCCCACCCCACTCCTCCCCACGCCATTGTAGATTGTAAGCTCTGACGAGCAAGGTCGTCTATTTTGCTCTAATTATTGTATTTTCCATAACTGTTATTTGTTTGTATATGTACCTCTGAATTGTAAAGCGCAGCGGAATATGTTAGCGCTATAGAAATAAAGATTTTTTTTATTATTATTATTATTATATGATATGACTCTGATATTATTTGCCTGGTATAATGACATAGGGTAGGTCCATCCGAGAAAAATGATGCAGTTATTCTGACCAGAGTTTGGATCAAAGTGGGGTGGAGAGAGAAAAAAACGTTTCTCCACCTTCTCTATTATGTCAGAAAGTTGGACTGAACGTGGATGGCATTCAAAGTTATCACAGACCCATAGATTTGCATTGACAATTTTTATCCCACACTTGGATTCAAATTGCACATCATCATTTTTTTCCTTCAACCAATGAAAAAATCTGCCGTGCACAGCCCACTAGAATATTATGGGTACACGTTCTAACTGAGGATAGCACTGCTCTGATACAATCCGTCATGTGCACAAGTCCATAAAAGAAACCTATCAGCAGTTTTGTTCCGGCCTGTTGAAACATACTGCACTGCAGCTCCAGCAATTTCTCCCTACACCCCTTCTCTCCATATAGTGATGTTTTTTTAGGTTCTTGCACCCAGTTCAGACTTAGAATGGTGTTCCAAACGTTATTCCTTATTTGTTAGTAGTTTTTCGGTTGTGAACCCTCCCCACTCACACCTATTGCCAATCCACATTATACGTATATATAGCCTGGGTCTCAGCTTCCCATACACGGTAAGTTTTTTAACTGCATGAGAGGACACACACAAGTTAGGGACCCCAACGTAGAGAAATACTTTGGCGTAGTGTTGGGGCTCTGTTGAATTGATCAATTCAATAGCTAAATTTCTCTTTATTCATATGTTCATGGCAGTAATGCAGGTTCCATTTTTCACATTTTCATTCTTGCATATAGCTATTGGATTTTTCATGTCAGTATTCACACAGCAGTTTCTGCTATTACATGTATTCCCCTTACATAGTCACTGGTGTGCATACCTTATCTCCATATAGTGATGTTTTTTTAGGTTCTTGCACCCAGTTCAGACTTAAGCCCGCTTTACATGCTGCAATATATTTTACAATGTGTCGGCGGGGTCACGTCATAAGTGACGCACATCCGGCATCGTAAGGTACATTGCAGTGCGTGACAGGTATGTGCGATTGCGATTGAACGTTAAAACGTTCATCGCATACACATCGTACCTTTCTCTAGAATTGCACGTCAGATTGTTCATCATACCCAGGGTAGCACACATCGCAGTGTGTGACACCTCGGGAACGATGAACAGATCTTACCTACGTCCTGCGGCTCCCGGCCCACAATGCGGAAGGAAGGAGGTGGGCGGGATGTTTATGTCCCGCTCAGCTCCGCCCCTCCGCTTCTATTGGCCGGCTGCCGCGTGACATCGATGTGACGCCGAACGTCCCTCCCACTCCAGGAAGTGGATGTTCGCCGCCCACATCGAGGTCGTATGGAAGGTAAGTATGTGTGACGGGAGTTAATCGTTTGTGCGGCACGTTTAACAAATTGAACGTGCCACACATACGATGGGGGCATTGCAAATCGCATACGATATCGTATGCAAAATTGCAACGTGTAAAGCAGGCTTAAGAATGGTGTTCCAAACGTTATTCCTTATTTGTTAGTAGTTTTTTGTTTGTGAGCCCTCCCCACTCACACCTATTGCCAATCCACATTATACGTATATATAGCCTGGGTCTCAGCTTCCCATACACGGTAAGTTTTTTAACTGCATGAGAGGACACACACTAGCTAGGGACCCCAACGTAGAGAAATACTTTGGCATAGTGTTGGGGCTCTATTGCATTGATCAATTCAATAGCTAAATTTCTCTTGATTCATATGTTCATTACAGTAATGCAGGTTCCATTTTTCACATTTTCATTCTTGCATATAGCTATTGGATTTTTCATGTCAGTATTCACACAGCAGTTTCTGCTATTACATGTATTCCCCTTACATAGTCACTGGTGTGCATACCTTCTCTCCATATAGAAATCCTATTTAACTGGCAGCCTAACTTTCCAGTTTCCTCTGTCTTTGCAAAAATGGTGTGCCATTCCAAAGTGTCTGAAACCTTCCGGCAGCAGGTTGTCCAGATGAAGGCCAAAGGAATTACCCTATCAGCCATAGCAAGAGAAGTTGGTCATTCCAAGTCTGTGATTTCGAGAATATTGCATCTTTACAACATCACAAACTCTTTCAAGTCCCTCAAGACGGCTGGTTGCCCTCAAAAGACAAATGTATGAGAGGAAAGATAATGCGGAGAATCTCCATGGGTAATCGTTTGAACACTGCAGCTGGAATTGCTATCCACTTCAGCACTGAATAGGGTAAGGATCTGTCTCGTCATACAGTGGTCTCAACATTTAAGAGCATTTCAAGTGAAAGCCCACTCTGCAGTGACCAAACCTCTCATTAGCAGAAAAAATCAAAAGGCTAGACTCACCTTGTCACCTTTGGTGAGGAGCATGTGTGACGCCCTGGGCAAGGCGGGAAGAACCAGGCAGAACAGTTAAGGAAGTGAAAGTAGAAGGAAGTGAAGTGGTAGAGGAGCTAAGGAGAAAAGCTGAAGTGACAGAAAAGTGAGAGTAGTAAAGCCTGAAGTTGGTCCGGGTGTGTGCCCCGGACTGTGACAGCAAGGTCAGCAGACGGCGGTGATAGTCTGCAGGGGGACTGTTTGGAGGTGGCTGGAAGGACCGCGGACGGGTGGTGACCCGGAGGTACTGGAGCAGTATACGAAGAACAGTCAGCACCAGGGCAGGGGCCTTTCGGATCCCGGCAAGGCTAGGAGTCGCCATAATTTGCTAAATCCGTCAGTGAAGGGGACCTCTGTCTCCTAACAACCAAGTCCCGATTGCGGCACAGCGCTGCCCCTGCGCCCCTGCACCCCCACAGGCCCCATACCCGCCTGTCCACCATACCAACCCCATCACTGGGCCCCGGAAGCACCACAACCCCTACCCACGGAGGGGCAAATCAACAACTGGCTGCTCCGTACCATCACTCCCGGGCTCCCCAGAAAGAGCAGCGGTGGTGTCCACTTAATCACCACAACCGTGGGTGGCGTCACGGACAATAAACTATCCCAAAACCCAATCCCCTATCACTCACGGGCGAGGAGCGCCGCTCGAGTCCCCGGGATCCAGCCCATCGCTCGAGCCACCGAGCAGCAGCAGGCCGCAGCAGCCGCGGCAGCCGGACCCGAGCAGTGGGAGAGCGCGGCGTCTCCTCCTCCGCCCGCGACACATGTTGTGTGGACAGAGGAGAAGTGGTCCACAGTTCATTAGTGATGAAAGCAAGTTTAATTTATTTGGGTCTGATGAGAAACATTATCTTCGACAAACTGGGGAAAAACTAAACCTAAGTTTGTTAAGAAGTCAGTGAAAGGTGGTGGAGGAAGTGTAATGGTTCAGGGAATGTTTTCTGTAGCCGGAGTTGGACTTCTTATACTGCTACATGCAGAGTGAGTGCAAGTGTGTATCAGAACATTTTTCACCAACACGTGGTTCCTTACTTGCGTTCATCACTCAATCCACCAGAAATTTTCATGCAGGACAATGCCCCCTAGTCCCCCGCATCTATGTGTGTTTTTGTACACTGTCACACTTCGATTTTAAGTGTTCATGTATGTCTTTTATTATTGTCGGTATACGTGAGTAATAAAATTATTCATATCTGAAATGCGCAAGTGCTCCGGTATCCTCTTTGTTTAAAATATTCAGTAGTGGAGTTAGCATACAAATAATGATAATGAAAATCTAGATATATGTACTAATAGGACAATGCCCCCTGTCACACAGCAAAACAGGTAAAGCAGTTCCTTGAAACATTGATACAATGAAATCGCCGCCCAGAGTCCTGATCTAAACCCAATAGAAAACCTCTGGAAAATCCTTGGTGTCAAAGTTATGGCCAAGAAACCCACATCCGTCAAAGAACTGTGGAAGAGACTGGAAGAAGAGTGGATCAAAATCACACCAGAGCAGTGTGAGAGACTAGTGATGTCCTGTGGCTGCAGATGTGCTGCAGTCATTCAAAGCAAAGACCTGTACATGTCCTACTGATTGTTGACTGTTGTTATCTTCAGAAAATTTACTTGTAATCTTTCTCTGTGCTACAGTCATTGCTGTTCTCTACTTATGATCATCACTTTTGGGGCAAAATAAAGGTTTTATGGTGATAAACTTTGGATCTTTTGTAAAACACTGTTCTAGTGGCATGGTGTACCTCTTACAAAAAAACCTTCAAATGTTGATCAATGTAGATTACATTATTTCTGAAAAAGCAAGTGATCATACATTGTTCTCTAATTTTGGTCTTCAGTGTAAACCAGGAAGGAGACACACATACCAGAATGAGACAAGGATGGGAAACATATATATCAGGATGGAGGACATTAGTACAGAATTACTGAATTACATTACAGAATTACAGAATTACATTACAGAATAATGTGTCATGAGTCATGACCACATTTTTTGCTTCAGTTTTTTCCCCCTGTTTTCCGCCTCTAAAACCTAGGTGCATCTTATGGTCTGGTGCATCTTATAGTCTAAAAATTATGGTATTTAACTATTTTTGTGCGGAGGGGAGACTTCAGACTTTTGCTGTTGGGCCCCATAACTCAACCTAAGTGATACATTAATGATATCAGGGCCTCTGTCCCTACATCATGCTGCTCTCAGATGGGGTAGCAAAAAAATTATAACAGATAAACTTTAAGAGAAAAGTATCTTACTACTGCCACATATTGAAGATGGATACCCTAGAAGTCAGTGTGTGACCTTTTAACCAAGTTTGAAACATATTGGGGATGTTAGCTAAGTCAGCCAGCTGGTCTACAGACAGATGTTGTGGAATACTTATTCCTCATTGATACAGAGTAGAGACTGTCTGACTGCATGAGACCTATTTGACACAGTTTTTGGGTGGGACTCTATAGTTGGGAACTATAAGAAAACTATGTCAATAATGTAGTTTTACAATTTTCACTCTTTTAAAGGGAACGTGTCAGCTGATACACGTTGCCCAAATGGTAGGCAACATGTATCAGCCACTAGTTGTATGATTATAGCCAAGCAGGGGCGTATCTAGGGGGGTCTGGCGAGGCATCTGGCCTGGACGCAACTGTGAGGGGGGGCGCTGTTGGGCGCCTGATGCAGCACTGTGAAAGTCTCCACTTGGACTGTGGTTGCCGATCTGCAGTGGGAGCCGCTATTCTCTGAGCGTGGCAGTCCCACTGACAGCCGCACTCATAGAAAGTGCAGCGCGCGGCTCCATCTGCTCAATTGTCCTCATATCTGTCAGACGCGAGGACAATTGGAGCCGTGACACCGGCGCTGACTTCCGGTTCAGAGTAACGGCTGTCATGTGATCATGTGGCAGAGAAACGCTGATAAGTGCTCCAGTGTAGAGCTGAAGACACGGACGGAGGAACATTATGGGGTGAGGGGGGAGGTATCTATGCACACGGAATGGGAAGACAGAGGGTGGGGAGAGGGAACTATTAGTGGACACATTATGAGGGGATAGAGGGTGGGGAGGGGGCAGTATCTAAAGACAGTATGGAGGAGAGAGGATGGGAAGGGAGCAGTATCTATAGATACAGTAGGGGTGAGGGGGAACGATCTTTTGACAGTATGGTAGGAAGAGAGGTTGGGGAGGGGGAAGCATCTTTGGGCACAGTATGGGGAAAGAAATGATGAGGGATGATGTATGGAGACAAAAATGATGAGGGATGATGTATAGAGAAAGAAATGATGAGGGATGATGTATGGGGAGAGAAATGATGAGGGGTTATGTATGGGGAGAGACAGGATGCGGGGTGATGTATGGGGAGAGGGAGGATGCGGGGTGATGTATGGGGAGAGAAATGATGAGGGTTGATGTATAAGGAAAGAAATGATGAGGGGTGATGTATGGGGAGAGGGAGGATGCGGGGTGATGTATGGGGAGAGGGAGGATGCGAGGTGATGTATGGGGAGAGGGAGGATGCGGGGTGATGTATGGGGAGAGGGAGGGGTGATGTATATAGATATGGTATGGGGAGCAAATGGGAATGAAATTTTGAGGACACAGAATAAAGAGTGACATGGTATGAGGAGCAAGTGGACAGGATGGAGAGTGAGGTGGAAAAGTATATGGACACGCAGGAGGTAGTGAGGAAGACAGTAAGGATGAGAAAAATGTGAGGGGGCACAGAATAGAGACTGGGTAGTGGAGGGACGTGGTATGGAGAGGGTGCAGAATTGGAGGCCAGTGTGAGGCCATAGCGAGGAGGGAGTGGGATGAGAGGGCACAGTATAAAGACTGGGCAGTATAGGGTGATATAGTGAGAGCTCAGTGTGAAGAGTAGTATGGAAAGGAGAGGAAGTATGTGGGGCATGTAAGATAAGAGGGGCAGTGTGTGGGTCATATTTTGTGCAGAGAACACAGTGAGGGGCCATTATTTGTTCAGGGGCACAGTGTAGGGCAGATATTTTTAAGTAGAAGTATTATAATCATTCTGCTATTTTAGGGGCATCGTGATGAGATGTGCTGCAGAAGACCGGAGAAGATGGAAATCTGCAGAGATGAGATGTGAATGTGAAAAGTCATCATGGCGTCAGGACAAGGTGAACAGCAAGAAACGACTCAGAGGCAACATCATCTATGAGGTACCTGAATGTAAATGTTTATTTGTGATACTATGTCCCATCATTAGGCCTTGGTCCCACTTGCGCATTGCTTCTGATGTGAGCACAATGGGACCCCCACTGATCAGCTGTTCTTGGTGCGGGTGGCCAGAAATGCTTATTTCTGGATCTGCTCCATCCTCTGATGGTGTCCGCGGCCGGGTACTGCACATCAGCCTCATTGATTTTAATAGGAACCTGTTGCCACTATCAGAAGACGGAGCAGATCCAGAACTGAGCACTTCCGGCCACCTGCCACCACCGACATGGCACCTAGAACAGGCGATTGGCGGGGGTGCCAGGTGCCCGATCCCGACCAACCAGACATTAGTGACCTATCCTAAGGAAAGGTCTTTAGTGTTAAAGTAGTGCACAATCTCTTTAATAAAGTCTTGTGCCGTCTGACAAGTTAAGGGTTACTATGTTTTTATTTATGTTGTTAATGGCATTAAAGGGGTTGTCCAAGTTTGTGATGAGCCTGCAGTCACTCTGTGTGTCAATCTATGTGACTGCAAACTTCTGAATTCTCACAGTATGCACACTGCACACTGTCAGGATTCTCTGATGCCGGCAGTGACAGTGGGAGGTTATGAAGCTGCAAGTATGCGATTTACATAGATGTGGTCACGTGCTGAACAGACATGCTCAATGAAAATGAATTGACTGAGGCTGGACACATCAAACCAGAATGTGGCCAGAAATATACAAATCTCATACTTGTGCTCACATGATCGTCCATTCTCGTTACTGGCACCGTAGAATCCTAAAAGTGTGCAGAGCATGCATTGTAAGAATTCAGAAGCCTGAAGTCACGAATAGAGTCACTGCAGATTTTCATCTCTAATCTGGACAATCCCTTTAATTACAAAATTAAGTAGTGTAGTATTCTCAGTTCTAACAGCGTGTAATATACCCACTGTCACAATTCAGCTCTGCTCGCTGGTCACCACATGGCCACTCCACTCATATGTGATTTTCATACTTGCATGTGACAATTAGCTTTTCTTCATACGTTTCTCATTGAACATTGAGAGAATTATTAAGAGAAGCTCGTTACCACATGACTGTAAGTGTGCAAATCACATATGAGTGACTGGTCACATGACGACCACCCAAATTGCTGGGGGGGCGCCAAACTGAATTCTTGCCCTGGGTGCTGGAAAGCCTAGATACACCTCTGCAGCCAAGTATGTCTCTCTCTAAAAACGCTGCCGTGTTTTAGTGAAAAACATACTTTCAATAGCCGCCAGGGACCTGCCCATTTAACTAATGCACAGCATGGCTTCTTCCTGCCTGCTGACTGACAGGTCTCTGCCTCGGTCTCTGCTGCAGCGTTTCAGTTAGAAACATACGTGGCTGTAATCAGTGAGCCAGTGGCTGATACATGGTGACCATGTTTTGGGCAGCATGTTTAAGCTGACATGTTCCCTTTAAAGGGGTTGATATTAATAAATATGTCCAGTTCATTGCATTAGTGAGATAACAGTTATCTATACACTAAAAGTAAAGTGGCATGATATTACTCGAAACGTGTCCACGTACAATTTTAAGCTTTCTATAAGCCTTATGATAAATTTTGCATTGTACAATCACTGGCCAGTCCTTCTCTTATATACTCAACTATTAGTGCCTTAGTTTCTGATACTAGAAATAGCTACTTCCCGTCAGCCATGTTGGCTTTTATGGGGCTAATATTTTCATTTTCTGTTCTAAAATTTGCCTCTTTATGTATGTTTCCCCATTCCTCACTCTCAGTTTACTCTGCCAACTAATTGCCTTAGACCAGTGGTCCACAAGCCAAATCTGAGTTCCACATTGCCATACTGAATCACTCCCAAGGACTTCAAGTAAACATGGTATTGCAATTGAAGACATTTCCATCATATCAGAAGTATGAACCATAAAAGTTTGATAAGACTGTGGAAAGTGAAAATGCTGCACCCCTGCAGCTTCAGGCACCACAGGGTACTGCACCTCACCCAAGGTGCAGTATTCATCTCGGATACGGAGGAGGTCATCACCAGAAAACTACCAACACATTCATTCAACACATAACATGGGTGCTCTCCCACTGGGACTGGGCTAGGATAGGTGCTGGGTGATGAGGTATGGGACCTCTTGCCCACTAGTTCAGCAACCCGGGAGGCGGGGCACCTGCAGGGAAAAGTAGGAGCCATCTCACCCTCAAAGAAGTTAGTGCCAGTCTGCGTCCACGCCAGGTTGGACTCAGGAACAGACAAGCAAGCAAAGACTAGAATACCAAGGGGCTCGTGGTCTGGAGTTGGAGGCTCAACCCGGGTTCTTAGGAAGAAGGGGGATCCCAGGGCTCGCAAGGAGTGCAGCAGGCACCCATGACCCGTTCCACGGCCCAGGAGCTGGGGTGGAGGGAAACCGTCTAAAAGTGATGCACAGACGGAAACGCCGGCCTTGACTTCCGAAATATCTGGGATCGGCTGAGGCCCATCACAGCGGCACAGGGCACTCCAAAGGCAGAGTGACTTCAGTGAGTAAAAAGAATTTGAACTGCGCCCTCCGTGTGGTCCCATCATTACTGGCACCGTCACCCCAGCCATAGGCAACTACTACTCCCAACATCTTCCCTGGGGCCTGAGCTCTAGCTGTGGAGAGCTGTTCCATCCAAGCTGCGTTATCATCCGCCCCAGAGAAGACTCCCCGCAGTGGCAGTGTGACGCCCTGGACTAGCCAGGTTGTCCCAGGTAGCCCCACACACCTCCCCCTCCTAAGGTGACAGCAGCCAAACTACAAAACTTTGTCACCTCCCTCCGGGTTTGATATTCACACCAGGGGGTGGAGCCAGGCGGTTGGCTCCACCCACCGAGGAGTTCATAGGCCCGGAGGTGGGAAAACAGTAGATTAGTCTTGACAGTGGAGTCAAGTTCAAGGGCAGACCTGTGCTCGGGCCTGCCAAAGTCTACACCAGGTGTCTGGCTTGGAGCCCAGTCACCTCTGGCAAGGAGGCAGATGGTGGTGGCCGTCTGCAGGAGCTGGGATTACAGCCGGTGGAACCGTGGGGACCGGGGACGGGCGGTTGTCC
This sequence comes from Anomaloglossus baeobatrachus, assembly GCF_048569485.1. Classification (NCBI taxonomy): domain Eukaryota; kingdom Metazoa; phylum Chordata; class Amphibia; order Anura; family Aromobatidae; genus Anomaloglossus; species Anomaloglossus baeobatrachus. The sequence goes on from NC_134354.1 coordinate 686,262,485, forward strand.
GCCGGTACTGAACCGGGGAACCGATTGGAAACCGGAGCACCAGGAGGAGTACTCAGACCCAATACGAGGCCCAGAAACAACTGGGCTGAGTCAAATCAACTGATTAAGGACTGGACTTTAGGACCTTTCCCGCATAAGACCCGACTGAAGACAACAGCCCAACCATAGGGGAAAAGCCACCGCCCAGGCATAGAGACCCGAGGGGCCAGTGTCTGCAGGCAAAGAGGGCTCTCCCGACATATAACAAGCCGGGGAGCGGACTACCGTTGCTCAGGCATAGGAGTCGTGATTTCTACACAAGTGAGGTGCAGGAGAAAGGCGGAAACCACCAACCTGTTAAGGGGAAAACTGCAGCCGGCTGCGGGCACCGTTCACCATCTTGTTTGGTTTACCAGAGACTCCAGCATGTTTATCATAGTGAGTACACCAGTGCCTTCGGGCCGCGCACTGCGCCGCACCGCACCAACACCCCGGCACGCATCCATCCCCTCACCTCAGCACCTCCCTCGGGCGCCCGGGACCATCATCCCCCTATCCACGGAGGGGGTCAACACCAAGCTGCACAACACCATCCCCGGGAGCCTAGTCAACGGCAGCAGTGGTGTCCATCCATTCACCACAACCCGTGGGTGGCGTCACGAACTTAAATCCCCTACAATCCACCGCGGCTCAGGCCGTGGACCTCCCCACCGAAGTCCCTATGTGTAGTGTCGCGGGCGGAGGGGACGCACTCGCCACGCTCGGGCTTCTGCTGCTGTTGCTCGGTGGCTCGAGCGGTGGGCCGGACCCGGGAACTCGAGCGGCGCTCCTCACCCGTCAGTGAAAAGGGATGGTTTGATTAGGGAGATTGTTCGTGATGCCACCCACGGGACGTGGTGATGATGGCACCACCGCTGCTGGTGACGGGGATCCCGGGAGAGATGGCAGGGTGCAGCTGGGATGTTGTCCCCTCCGTGGGTAGGGGGGTTGGTGATCCCGGGGCCCGGTGATGTAACGGGGAGGCTGGATGGCTGGGGTGCAGGGACTGCGCGGCACGGTGCCGGACGGCACTGGTGTACTCACTCAGACAATCACTGACAGAGTCTCTGGTAAACCAAAATGGCCGGATGGACGGGTCCCGCAGCCGGCTGCAGTGTTGTTGTTGTGCTCTTCCCGGACAGCTGATGGTGGCTGTCTTTCCCTGCACCTTGTAGAATGTTCTGACTCCTGTGGTTGCCCACCGGTAGTCCGCTCCCCGGCGTATAGGTGCCGTAGGAGCACGTTTTTCCCACAGGCGCTGGCCCTTGGATCTCTAGCCTGTGGCGGTGGCTGTATATCCTCTTGGTGTGGACTGTTGCCTTCTGTCGGGACTTGGTTGTTGGGGAACCCCTGGGGCTCCTGTCACACTCGGATTTGACTATTGACGGCGGCTCCAAGACTGGTCGGGGTCCGATGGCCCTGCCTGTGTGCTTAGCTTCACTCCGCTCCCCGGTTCGGTACCAACGCCAGACCCCGGTCCTTACGGCTTCGCAGAGTTCCACCAACTCCTGCAGACGGCCACCACCGTCTGCCAACCTTGCTGTCAGTGCCTGGGCTCCTACCCAGACACCTGATGTGTTTACTCCTCTCACTTCTGTGGCGCCCCTGACCTGGTCAGGCACCACTGAGTACTGCACCCATGCTGGGGACAGTACAATACAGGTAATCCAGAAGGCTGACTGGGGTGTGGAACACAGGCGCATAGTGACCAGGTCTCACACATGTACCCATGAGAGGACCCCTGGGGATCCCAGGAGGGGGCAAGCCTTCACCTTCACTGGAATAGTGGAGGGGGTAGAGCCTCCATCTCCTCTCAAGGGGTGTGGTGGAGAGTCTGGTTGCTAGGTGGCGTAGGCAAGAACAGGAGAGGAGGAGGAGTGAGCCAGTTCAGTGTAGAGTCCAGGGAGCTCAAGTGAGGAGCAGATCCCTGGAGCTGTGCAATCTGACAGCGTCCGCGCAGTGGCTACAGACGGGGGAGAACGGTCAACTAGGAGTGCTGCCTGAAAGCCAGCTTCAGCTAGCGAGTGCAACGGAGTGGGAAGTAAGGAGACTGCTAGAGAGCACCAGGCCCAACCGGGCGGCAGATCCCGAAGCGGGGATAGATTCAACTTTCTTCTGCTAAACCTGCCGGTGTGGGGCCCTTAAAGCCCACACCACAACACTACAAAAGCCGCAGCCACGTAACCGCAAGTTAGGGCCCATAGGTCATAGGAGGCAAGAGGCTGGAGTGGCCTGGTCCGGGGAACAAGCATACGGCGAACGAAGGGGAGAGAGGCTTGGAGCATCTTCCCTGGGTGACCCCCATAGGGACTCAAAGTCGGGGTTACCCCAAACCACCAAGGGCTAAGGAAGGCGAGTCAGTAGTCACCCTCATAAAGTCAGCCTGAAGGATACCTGGTTCCCACCTGGTTCGTCCCAGCTACGCCCGGGTTACTCACCCTGCCATCTAATGTGAGTAAAAACCCTGAAAGACACTCTGCCTGTGTGGTCATTCTGCGACTTGTAGTACTACAAACCTACACCGGGCCCTGGGGCTTGCCTCACTCTCAGGAGGCTACTACATCCGACTGCACCCACCATCAGCCCCAGGCGTCCCCTAACCTGCAGTGGCGGTCCCCACTGACCGCAATACTGAGAGTGGCGTCACGATCAAACAAGAAGATTTCCTACCAGTGACGGAGATCCAGCAACGTGGAGTCCCTGAAGGTAATGCACCGACACCGACACAACACCTGCGGGGCTTCACATCTGGCGTCACGAACAGGATAAGGACTAGACCTGTCCAGACAGGTGACCATGTGCCGAGGCGATCCGCTTGAAAAATTGGAAGCGCCGCCATATTGCCACCATGAAAAGCGCGCTGAAAAACAACAGCAGCCCGCGCTAGAAGAAGTTACCGCCCACGAAGAGGTGTGGCTACCCAGAGATCCTCTGCGGAGTTCTGACCTTGCCGGCTATGAGAGCGGAAGCGTCCAGAAACGGCGGGAGAGAAGGGAAGCCACAAACCTGCTGCTGTGGAGAGCAGAAATGGAATCCAGACGCGGATACCCAGAACCAGGCTCTGCTGCCTGGTGGTGCCGGGAGCTTGCCCTCTTCTGTGACCGGCTGGAGGCCGGGATTATGCGACGGCTCTATGAAGAACGCACGGAGCTCCTGGAGATGGCTGCAGCGGTCCGGACCTATGAGGAGAGAGCCGCGCGGAGCCTGCCGGATCGAGCGGCGACGACGATTCAGACCCCGATGGGTGAGTCCGGTGTTGCCCCGGCTAGAACAAGAGCCCCGACCCTAGCTGCTACGACCGCGGTCCCAGAGGAGGCGCCCGGTGCGGCGACGCTGAGTGAGGCCGCAGCCACGCTAGGTGCGGCCCGCCAAGCCCAGGCCGCTGCAGCGATGCCCCGCCTGTCCCGCAGGGCTCCGACCACCACGGCAGTGCTCATCCGTGCTGCAGGTGTGACGCTGACCCAGGCTGCCACCCTGCTAAACCCGGTCCGCCAAGACCAGGCCGCCGCCATGCCAGGCGCGGCCCGCCAAGACCAGGCCGCCGCCATACAGGGCGCGGCCCGCCAAGAGATTGCATCACTATTTTCCCCGGCCTGCAAGGCCAGAGCAGACACCGCTCCCCAGTCCAGAGAGGTCCCTGCTAGGAAGACCCTGATAGGAGAGGACCCTGAATACTGGAAGCTGAAGGCTGACCTAGAGGCCCAGTTCCCACAAGAGATGGTGGATCGGTACCTGCTCCCTCCGTATACCCCCAAGGAGATTCAGGCAACCCCTGCAGCTGCGCCAGAGAGTCCACCGCCCAGACCAGCTGAAGAAAGCCCATCCCCAGCACTGCCACAACCAGAGTGCAGTGAAGAACTAAGGGGGAGAGGAGGCCAGGAAGCTGAGGAGCTGACTCCGGAGCCACCAGCAGTGGATCTATACTCAGAGCCGGAGATGCTGCCCTATTCTCGCTGGGATGAGGAAGATCTGACCCCGTCTGCTGACGAAGATCAGCCCAAAGACCTCACCTGGGAGCCCGCAGGCATGAACCCAGCCCGCAAGACACGGCGCAGCAGAACAAAGTATCCTCCAACACCACAATCCCCAGAGCAGAGAGAAGTCACGGTCAGAGACCTGGAGGAGAAAAGGTGCCTAAGAAGGTCCAAAGCCCAGGCCAGAGGACCCCTGTGTTATGGCGTAGTGGAAGATTTCAATCTGAGAAGTGGTTATGGATTCATTGTAGCCCCTGGCATCAAGGAGGGGATATTTGTTAACAGGAGAGATGTAAGCGCTCATCTGCCTAGAGGACACCCTGGCAGAAATCTAAAGATGGGAGACTCAGTTCAGTTCACCAAGCATCAAGGCGAAAGGGGATTGTATGCTCTGGACGTAGCGTTACGTCCCAACAAACCTTACAGCCATCCCATGCTACAAGAAAGACAAGAAAGACAAGAAAGACAAGAAAGACAAGAAAGACAAGAAAGACAAGAAAGACAAGAAAGACAAGAAAGAAGTACCGAAAGTTTGACCAGTTTGACAAGTTGAAAAGTTTGCAACGTTATTGTTTAAGCATGTGCCCACAAAAACTATTGTGAGAAATAAACTTTAAGGCTATGAACTTGCTATAGCCACAAACTCTCGCAGTGTAAATAGTTACACCAGTGGCACCACCACCAGGGCCAGCCTGTTTAGGGGCTTGGCTCGTCTGCAACCAGGAGGGGCCCGTCCGTATATAGGGCCTTGGCTCACCTGCGACCAGAGAGCACGCCTGTTTATGGGGCCTTGGCTCACCACCACAAAGAGGGTACCTGGTCAGCACCAACTGTGGAGGCCGCCTCTGCATCCTGCCAGAAGAGGCTGACGGCGCGGATCCACCAGGCCAGGTATACCCTGAAACCACCAGCCCATGAAAGCCGCCTCTACATCCTGCCAGAAGTGGCTGAAGTCGCGGCCAACGGGAGAGGAAGATTGGAGGAAAGGTCTGGGGAAACGGATGGCCCAGACCTGGTTACCAACAGGACCGGTGACCTGCCTCCTGAGAGGGTTTTGGGTGGGTTAACGGACTTGTGGGTGGAGGGTGGTGATGTCTGATACCTGGTGGTTTTAAAAATGTTTTACATGTTTTAATGTTTTATGCATTTTAAAATGTTGTCTTGCAGCCCGAGGACGTGCTGGTGATAACTAAGGGGGAATGTGGCGCCCCTGACCTGGTCAGGCACCACTGAGTACTGCACCCATGCTGGGGACAGTACAATACAGGTAATCCAGAAGGCTGACTGGGGTGTGGAACACAGGCGCATAGTGACCAGGTCTCACACATGTACCCATGAGAGGACCCCTGGGGATCCCAGGAGGGGGCAAGCCTTCACCTTCACTGGAATAGTGGAGGGGGTAGAGCCTCCATCTCCTCTCAAGGGGTGTGGTGGAGAGTCTGGTTGCTAGGTGGCGTAGGCAAGAACAGGAGAGGAGGAGGAGTGAGCCAGTTCAGTGTAGAGTCCAGGGAGCTCAAGTGAGGAGCAGATCCCTGGAGCTGTGCAATCTGACAGCGTCCGCGCAGTGGCTACAGACGGGGGAGAACGGTCAACTAGGAGTGCTGCCTGAAAGCCAGCTTCAGCTAGCGAGTGCAACGGAGTGGGAAGTAAGGAGACTGCTAGAGAGCACCAGGCCCAACCGGGCGGCAGATCCCGAAGCGGGGATAGATTCAACTTTCTTCTGCTAAACCTGCCGGTGTGGGGCCCTTAAAGCCCACACCACAACACTACAAAAGCCGCAGCCACGTAACCGCAAGTTAGGGCCCATAGGTCATAGGAGGCAAGAGGCTGGAGTGGCCTGGTCCGGGGAACAAGCATACGGCGAACGAAGGGGAGAGAGGCTTGGAGCATCTTCCCTGGGTGACCCCCATAGGGACTCAAAGTCGGGGTTACCCCAAACCACCAAGGGCTAAGGAAGGCGAGTCAGTAGTCACCCTCATAAAGTCAGCCTGAAGGATACCTGGTTCCCACCTGGTTCGTCCCAGCTACGCCCGGGTTACTCACCCTGCCATCTAATGTGAGTAAAAACCCTGAAAGACACTCTGCCTGTGTGGTCATTCTGCGACTTGTAGTACTACAAACCTACACCGGGCCCTGGGGCTTGCCTCACTCTCAGGAGGCTACTACATCCGACTGCACCCACCATCAGCCCCAGGCATCCCCTAACCTGCAGTGGCGGTCCCCACTGACCGCAATACTGAGAGTGGCGTCACGATCAAACAAGAAGATTTCCTACCAGTGACGGAGATCCAGCAACGTGGAGTCCCTGAAGGTAATGCACCGACACCGACACAACACCTGCGGGGCTTCACACTTCCACCTCCTAAACTCATCTGACACTTTTTCCGCCTCCAGGCCTGTGAACTCCTCGGTGGGTGGGGCCAACTGCCTGGCTCCGCCCCACCTGGTGTGGACATCAGACTCTGGAGGGAGGCAACAAGGGTTTTTGATTGACTGTTGTTACTGTCTAGGGTGGGGGGTATGTATGTTGGTATGTATGTGACTACCTGGCTAGTCCAGGGCGTGACAGTAGCGCCAACCCCCTTTCAGAGCGACGTGACCCCCGGGTTCGTGGAGAGCTCGAGCCACCCACCGACGAGCATGGATCCGAACGGCTCGGCAGCCGGCCAAGCCCCGGGGCGGTACAGCAGCTAATACCAGCCGCATACCACAGGTGGTGTCACGAAGTCAAACTCCACATCCCCATTCCCCCATCTTTATTGACACCACCGGGGTCACGAAACCGGGCCTGGCCACCGCAGCATCCCAGAAGCAGAATCGCAGCCCGGTAACGGGTAACCCTCGACCCCGTGGGCGGGTCAAAAACACGTGCTTCTTAAAACATTTGTCTCCTTCTACCCCAATTAGCACTCCAGAGAGAAGGAAATTCGTACATTGCATCTTCTCATTGTAAACTCAACTGCCATGAACTACAATGGAGAGATTTATATGCATAGAAGACAACCTGCAACAGGTGAAGATCTTTACACCTTTCTGGAGTGCCACAATGGGGTCAAAGAGCCCAATTCTCCTAATATAGAGATTGCTGTGCACTTCTTTTTTTTCTCTGGAATGGAAACTATGTGCATGCAGTGACACACAAACAGGCATGTCAGTGACCAGATGGTTGGAGTCAGCACAAGATGGCATTATGGGCTACAGGAGGCCTCTGGGCTGCAGGTTGTTTGCCTCTACTTTAGAGAAACAAGTTTAATTGTATCCCAGTGTAAGAAGTCATACATACAGTATATACCCTATCAAAAAGTTAAGGATATTTTACTTTCGGGTGAAATTTATGTAAACCGTTAAAAGTCCACACTACAGTGATATTTTATCATGAAATTAGAGCATTTAAATAGAAGCATTCCATGGTAATTTCTTCAGATCAGACAATTTATTGAAACAAAAGCCACCATCAGTGGTGGGCATACTACTCCCTCCCCCCGAAAATGTCAATGTCTCAATAACTTATCTACTGGCCTTGAGCATCAATTACAGTTGACGACGTCTCATGCTATTCAGAAGTCGAGTTATTTTCTGCTGAGGCATGGCATCCCACTCTTCTTGAAGGGCGGCCCTCAGGTTACTGAAGTTCTAGGGCACAGAGTTATGACCCTCTACAGGTTGACTCAGTTGATCCCATAGGTTTTCTATGGGATTCAGGTCTGGAGGAAGTGCAGGCCACTCCATTTGAGGCACCCCAGTCTCCAACAGCCATTCCCCAATGATGTGACCTTGATGAGCTGTATTGTTCATGCATAGGCACGATGACTGGATTAATTATGTTATTCATGTAGAAGGAGCTTGTCACTGTACCATTCACAAAGTGTAGGGCAGTTCTGTATTGAGTAGCCACACTGGCCACACTGTAACATCACCATCAATAAAGGCTCGTCAATTGACAACAGTGGCTGTGTGACGCCCTGGACTAGTCAGGTCGTCCCAGGTAATCCCATGCACACACACCCCCCTCCCTAAAAAGGTGACAGCAGCCAAACTTCAAAACCTTTTCACCACCCTCCAGGTTCGATATCCACACCAGGGGGGCAGCACCAGGTGGTTCGCTCCGCCCACCAAGGAGTTCACAGGCCTGGAGGCGGGAAAAAGCAGTAGTTCTAGAGAGTAGTCTGACAGTGGAGGAGAGAAGTCAAGTTCAAGGGCAGACCTGTGCTCAGGCCTGCCAATAGTCTACTCAGGTGTCTGGGTTGGAGCCCAGTCACCTCTGGCAAGGAGGCAGACGGTGGTGGCCGCCTGCAGGAGCTGGGATTACAGCAGGTGGAACCGTAGGGACCGGGGTCGGGCGGTGGACTGCCGGTACCGAATCGGGGAACCGATTGGAAACTGGAGCACCAGGAGGGGTACTCAGACCCAGAACGAAGCCCCGAACCGACACGGCTGAGTCAAATCAACTGATTGAGGACTGGACTTAAGGACCTTTCCCACACAAGACCCGTTAGAAGACAACTGCCCAACCATACAGGGTAAAGCCACCGCCAAGGCATAGAGACCCAAGGGGCCAGTGTCTGCGGGCAAACAGGGCTCTTCCGACACCCAGCAAGCCGGGGAGCGGACTACCGTTGCTTAGGCATAGGAGTCAAACATTCACACAAAGAAGTGCAGGAGAAAGGCAGAAAACACCAACCTGATAAGGAAGACTCTGCAGCCAGCTGCAGCCCCCGTTCATCATCCCTTTTGGTTTACCAGAGACTCCAGTGTATTGTGTTATAGTGAGTACACCAGTGCCTTCGCGCCGCACCGCACCAGCATCCAGCACGCACCTGTCCCCATGCCTCAGCACCTCCCTCGGGCCCCCGGGACCATCACTCCCCCACCCACGGAGGGGTCAACACCAAGCTGCGCAACACCATCCCCGGGAGGCCTAGTTAATGGCAGCGGTGGTGTTCATCCAGTCACCACAACCCGTGGGTGGCGTCACGAACTTACATCCCTTCCAAACCACTGCGGCCCTGGCCATGGAACTTCCCCACCGAAGTCCCTGCGTGTAGCGCCAACCCCCTTGCAAAGCGACGTGACCCCCGGGTCCGTGAGGAGCTCGATCCACCCACCGTACGAGCACAGATCCGAGCGGCTCGGTGGTCGCAGCCGAGCCCGCGGGGCGGTACAGCTGATGCATAGTGCTCTCCCTTACAAATCCAACATCATTGATGGCTATGATTTCAGCTCAGCATGAATAGACTTTCATTAGTGATCAGCTCTAAGGCCCACTGGCCCCTCCTTCAGCAAGACTATGATGCCTGTGCCTGGTGGTGTGGTCAGGTACCCTTGCAGGTCATCTAACATGCAGACTATGCTAATGTAAACAGTTTTGAATGGTCTGATGTGACACTTGAGCGCCTCTCACCTCCCTTAAATGTGCCTCGAGTTGTGTGGCATCCATCATCCAGTTCCAAAAGACATTGTTCACAATGAAGCGGTCATCAGGGTAAGATGTGGCCAAAGGACATCCACTTCTATGTCTTTCTGTGACTCTTCCTGTCTCTCCGTATCTCTGTTGCAACCTGCTGATGACACTCTGTGACACTAAGCTCAGTGGATACTTCTTTATGAGAATTATCTGCTTGAAGCTCAATGGCGAGGTACTGTTGATCAATTGTTAGATGTCGTCTTGGTCTTGTAATGTCAAAATCTGAACAGCATGAGGAGGATGACTATTTGTATACCAATTTCTAATTGAATCAAGAAATGTATTGGGCGATTTATGTATCAAACACCTCTTGTGAATTTTGCCATTAAGCTCCTTTTTAGAGAACAGGAAGTTGTGCAAAAAAAAGTAGTGAAACATTGAACAGTAGGTCAAGAGTGTCCAATAGTTTAGAGAAGGTCACATCAAATTCACCTGAAGAGGTTAGAGTGCATTTTAGTAGCATCCTGGAATTTCCCCCGAAAGCCAAATATCCCTAACTTTTTGTGAGTAGTGTGTGTGGGTTGGGATGTTTAATTATGACTAAAGTTGCTTTTTATTTTCTGCTGCCATTTTCCTATTAATTTCTATTCTTTTCGCTTAGTGTCTTAGGTGGCAAAATTACATTGTACTCTTTCTGAGGCCAGAGAGCAGAGAATTTTTAAGTCTATAAATATAACAACCATGAACTTGTGTTAAGTCCCATGAAATCTGAAGGAAAGAGGAATATGCTATCTGCGCTGCTTCTTTGTCCTGCAGCCTCTATATGTGAATGATAAATAGGGCGACTGTGGCTCTGGAAGACTTTGGGCTTAGTAGAACCTCAGACAGTACGGCACACGTTTGACTATATAAGTCAGGCCTGTGTGCAATCCATTACAACAAAACCTTGCTCTCCATATGTAACAGGTCTTTACTAAATTCTCTCCAGACAGAAGGGGAAAAAGTTTTTGCCAGAGATGGTGAAAAATGATTTCAAGAACTTTTTTTTAATCTTTCTCCAGATGTTAAACCAGCTCCCTGGATAGAGAGAAGAAGCAGTCTTGCGTTGTTAACACATTCATTACTGAAATGAAAGTAGTCCGATAAGGTAGCAGCATGGATTGATCTCGGAGGCTGGAGATGAGCATGTCATGTAAAGGATGTTTCCCAGGACAAATCTCATGAACAGCAGATTTGTTAGCATTTCATGCCGTCTTGTAGAAGGAGAATTCTTGGTGGATGAATTGATACTTGAAGTTCTTCAGACTTACTATGACTGAATGATCTCCAACATTCGAAACCCATTACCTGAACTACTTTGTGGTTGGACAGGTGGATGTATGTTCAGCATTCCTCTTATAATCTAAACATTCCCAGTTACTGTAGAGCCAGGTTTCCACCACATTCACCCTATACTGGTATGTTCTCCTGGCGTATGGGTCTAATGTGCCCATTGTCCTGTTGGCATTTTTTTGTCCGGTGCGGATCTATTTCTCATTGCCATAGCGGACAACACTTTTCAACACAACTATGTGAAAAACTTTTTTATGCAAATTTTTCTCAATGTGAGTAAATATTAACCATGTGTAGGCATACATTTACATACGGGCATGGCTGCCAGCAATAAACGCAGGCATTTGGTTTGGCTTCCTAAGAGCTAGATAATATTACAATTCATAGCACATTGTACAAGGGGTCCAGTATCACAGGTTCAAGTCTCCTGGGGAGCAAAAAATGTGAAAATATTTTTAAAAAAATTTAAGGTACAAAAATTGAGAGCAATGAAGGGCCCAGCCGGTGCCTCTATCGCCCAAGAGTCTGCATAAACCTGGATTTGGCCCTGCATATGGTTCCTACATTCAATAGAACCTTTCAAATTCTCCCGTTGGACATAATGCATAGTCATCCTCATTTACTAAGACTGGCATTTCTAACAAACTTATAAAGCTTTATTAGATTTTAGTGGTTAAAAAAAATGTGGAACTTTATACCAAATTTATTATAAGAAGCAAACATGTAAATACATTTGTTGTATTTTGGACTGTTTAAAGGGAACCTGTCACCAGGTATTTCCTTATGAGCTGCGGCTAGCACCAGTGAGCTCTTATATACAGCATTCTAGAATACTGTATATAAGGAATTTGTAGAATGTAAAAAAATACCTTCATTATACTCACCTAGGGGGTGCTCCAGTCCAATGGTCGTTGCTGCTCTCAGTCCAGCACCTCCTCCATCTTGTGCAAATGCTGTCCTCCTTCTCAGCCCCATTTGGCTGATGTGTCCTACGTCATCCACACAGAGGCCTCCATTGTGCTCCTGCGCATGTGTAGCGCCCCTGAAGCCATCAGGGCGCTACAAGGTTCTGCATCCCCTACTCCCTAGGGCCCTGGGAGACCAGTGCCGGTAACAACAAAAACTCAGGTAATCCCAGTTTTCCCCAACAATCCCCCATACAATGGTACATAGCTAGGGTCTGACCAATGGATGGCCACCTAGAGGTGGCGCCAATCCAGTCCACTAGTTGACCAGGTGGGAGGGGCAGACGGTGGAAAGTACTGAGTGTCAGAGCAGGAGAGGAGTGAAGGTGGACGGGAGGAGACGTTCTGATTCTGGTGAACTGTAAATTGGTACCCAGGTGGAGTAGTAGTACTCCCGGAACTACGCACCGACGGGGTACAGGACCCTAGGACAGGAAAGAGCTCCAAGCCGACCTGTTAACACCTGCACACCGAGGGGACCATCAAGGACCTTGCTGACCCTAAAAACCCGAAGACTCAGTAGCAAAAGGAGAACCGGGGACAAGAGACTCCAACCCCACAGGTTTCACGCTACCGTCAGGTGGACAGAAGTGGACAAACCACCGGACGGGGAACCTCAGTTGCTCTACGCAACAGGGACCCATTTACCAGAGACAGGTGCAGGAGAAGAAGGTACCAGAGTACTAAACTGGCAGTGGGACGCAGGGGACCTGAAGGTCAAACCATACAATGATTAGTAGAGCAGGATGCTACCTGTCTGCAAAAGTGGAGACTAATCTAGAAGATTTATTGGTTCCACTAATATCGTAGCTTCTTACCTTTTTGCAAAAATGTATATACTAAGTACCCTGTTATTAAGCACTTGCAATTTATTTATTTATAGTCAGGGTATTTTTCATACAATTTTTCTCCTTGTTTTTTTTTCTGATACAACAGTAGGCCCAAAAAGCTTCATGAGAAGACATCCAATATCCCTTACTCAAATTTTGATTTCTTTTCTTCCATTTGCTTGCCCTAAGGCTGCATTCACATAGTGTTTTTCAAGGCGTTAAAAACTATGAATTTTTCAATTAGAAACTGCTTCTGTTAGTGCTATTATTGTGGGGATTTTTTGGAGAGGATTTTCTTTTCCTGCTTTCCTTAAGTAACTTTGAAGAGTTCAGGAATAGAGATGAGTGGACCCGTGGAAGATTATGTTCACCAGGTTCTGTTGGGCTTTAGATATAGTTCAGTTCGGTACCCGGAACTGACCTGAATTTGATCGCAGAGCCTAAACCCCATTGGAAGCCAATGATTAGACAGTTCGGCTCTCGCCCCACATACAGGCAGCCATAAACAGATCACTTTCAGGGGAGGGAGAGGGGTTTAATTTGGGGACACACTACATCCGAAAATGTTTTTACCCCCACTGAGAGCCATTCAGAAACTGCAGGTGGCTCTCTCTGGGCCAAGCACCGAGCATACCCACGCACCCCAAGATCAATCGAATAGTTAGCATACGTACAGCACCCACTGAGATTTTTTTTAAAAGTCCGTGTTTGGTAAGAACCCCGAACTTTACAGTTCAGGGTCACTCATCTCTATTCAGGAAGTTTTTTCTTACGCATTTTTTTTACTTTCTTATGTGTTAACAATATTTTAGAATGAATCCCATAGTGATCCTTTTCAAACAAGTGACATGCACTTTTTTCATAATTCTTTCAGGGGAAAAAAGACACTAAAAAAACCTTCTCATTTGCATAATACAATCATTGAAATAAATAACATGAGTTTTCCAAGCATTTTAAAGAGAATTTTTGAGTGGATGTGCTAAAAAGTCATCAAAAATTATATCTAAATATAGCCTTTGGGTCTGTATCTTGTAAGCTGATTTTCAAGTATTCTATGAAACTTATTGATGACATGTCCTGTGCAATGAGACTAATGGTTTTAGTTGCAATTAAAAGTGAAAGTTCAAACAGACTGTAGGGTGGGTCCTCATGTCCCTTAGGGGGCAACACTGCAGATCTGAATGAATTGATGGTGTTTTGTGACATTATGACACTATGATCAGTTATATGACACTCTTTCAACACAACACTATTGATGAGCAGACTCGCAGATAACCGGGACCGGGTGATCTCGGTGATCCGGTTTCTAAAATCTGGTTCCGGCCCGGATTCTGGTAACCATATGAGTCTATGGGGACTAGAATCTGGTGATTAAAAATAGTGGTAGAAGGGATAGTTGCATGGGAGCAAGCGCGCTGTACTTACCAAGACACTGGCATGGCTGTACACTGCTCCTGCACGGCTATACGCTGCTCTGAGAACGCGCATTCACTTCCTGGGTCACTAATTACAGCACATTCATATGCACTGCTTTCCGCACCCACCGATGCCTGTGATTAGTTGCAGTCAGATGCTCACCCACCCTTATGCGGGCTTTACACGTTACGATCTATCGTGCGATTGCACGAGCGATCGTACTTGCCCCCGTCGTTTGTGTGTCATGGGCAAATCGCTGTCCGTGTCGCACAAAGTCATTAAACCGCCGTCACACATACTTACCTGCAGAGTGACCTCGCTTTGGGCAACGAACATCCTCTTCCTGAAGGGGGAGGGGCGTTTGGTGTCACAGCGACGTCACACAGCCGCCGGCCAATAGAAGCGGAGGGGCGGAGATGAGCGGGACGTAATCATCCCGCCCACCTCCTTCCTTCCACATAGCCAGCGGGTGCCACGGGACGCAGGTAAGCTGTGTTCATCGTCCCCAGGGTGTCACACGGAGCAATGTGTGCTACCCCGGGTACGATGAACAACCGGCGCCATGTTAAATAAACAATTTTTTTAAAACTTAGCGACAAGTACACTACTCACGGAGGTGTCACATGAGACGACGTCGTGAACGATGCCGGATGTGCGTCACGAAAACCGTGACCCCCGACCATGCATCGCATGATAGCTCGTCTCATGTAAAGCCCGCATTAGTCACAGCATGTCAACTGACTGCAACCCATGACTGGCACCATGATAGCCGGTGGGCGAGGAAAGCAGTGCAACTGTCTTCCTGTCAGTAGCGTGGTATAAAAATAAATAAATAAAACAACTGACGAAGGGTCCCCCCGTATTATGATAAGTAGCACAGGTAAAGCCGACGGTTACAGGCTGCAGCCCCCAGCCGTGCGTCTATCTTGGCTGTGTATCAAAATAGCAGGAACCGTATGCGGCTTTTTTTTTTTTTAATTATTGAAATAAATAATTTTAAAAATCGGCCTACGGTCCCCGCCAATTTTGATACCCAGCCATGATAAAGCACAACAGGGGACTGGTATTCTCAGTCTGGGGAGTCCTATGGTTATTAGGTCGCCCCTCAGGTTAAGAATAGCAGGTTACAGCCTCCCTGGAATTGTCGCATCTATTAGCTGTGACAATCCCAGCACTTTAACCAACTCTTCCCAATTGCCCTGGTGTGGTGGCAATCGGAGTACTATGAGAGGTTAATAACAGCCCACAGCTGCCACTAAGCTCTAGATTAGTAATGTCAGGCGTGTATGAAACACCCCCATCACTAATTGGTAAGTGGTTTTGGACTTTGCAAAGGCATTTGATACTGTACCACATAATAGCCTTATACTAAAGCTCCAGAAGCAAGGACTAGGGGAAACTATATGCAACTGGGTAAGGAATTGGCTAAAAGATAGGAAACAAAGAGTAGTCATAAATGGTACATTCTCTAAATGGGCCATAGTCAGCAGTGGGGTGCCGCAGGGATCTGTGCTAGGACTGATTCTTTTTAATCTCTTTATTAATGACCTTGTGGATGGGATTGATAGCAAAGTGTCAGTCTTTGCTGATGACACCAAACTATGTAGGATATTAAAAACTGACCTTGATAGTATATCATATATATATATTATATTACAAAAAGATCTGGATAAGATGTCAGAATGGGCAGATGCTTGGCAAATGAGATTTAATGTTGATAAATGTAAAGTAATGCACCTAGGACGGAGTAATCCTATAACTGCGTATACATTAAATGGAAGTAAACTCGGGACTACAGAAAAGGAGAAAGACTTGGGTATTCTCATTACAAATAAGCTGAGCAGCAGCACTCAATGTCAAGCAGCAGCTGCTAAAGCAAACAAGATTTTAGGGTGTATAAAAAGAGAGATTAGATCCCGCGATCCCAACGTATTATTACCCCTCTATAAATCACTTGTAAGGCCACATCTGGAATATAGGATTCAGTTTTGGGCTCCACATTTTAAAAAGGACATTCAGAAGTTAGAGTCAGTTCAAAGGCAGGCAACTAGACTATTACAAGGAATGGAAGGCCTCGCATATGATGACAGGTTGAAAAAGTTAGATATGTTTAGCTTAGAAAAAAGACGTCTCAGAGGAGATCTCATTTATATGTATAAATACATGTGTGGTCAATATAAAGGACTGGCACCTGACTTATTTCTTCCAAAGAC